>NC_090657.1:124468131-124725631 GCF_040937935.1 Hyperolius riggenbachi | reverse complement strand
GGGAAACTAAAACGGCAGTTACTACAAGAAGGAAAGATGCCTCCTGCAGCTACATGGATTAGGCTGAGTGGCGTCAGAAAGGTACATCTGCCGACGTGGCTATAAAAGTACACCATGCTGATGTCAATGAAAAAAAAAAAATTCCTAAACCTCACTAAATGTAAACTACTATGCTCTACATACACCTATGCTTATGTCACTGCCTAAAAAACACAATTTTTCACCATAGTGCCCCTTTAAAGCCTATATGTTCTAACGATTTCACTAACAGAACTAGTGGTCCTGCACAAAGGTGCAGTAATAGCAATGACTGGAGGAGGACCCATATTAGTGCTGGTCCACCACCAATCATCCAGGGGGGGCAGCAAATAATCTTCTAGGCCAGACCATTTTGCCGCCGATGTATTGTTAGGTCATGAGATGGATCTGGGGGGAGGTTCACCCACCCAATTAAAGTAGACAGATTTCTACATAATTGTGAGTAAAAAACTGCACGTTTAAGCTCCTATCCCACCTATGGGTATCCCAGAAAAATAGGGGTAAATCAGATTATACCTAGGTCAACTGGGGTCGCAAAAACCTTAAATATAAACATAGATAAATCATAAAAAATAAACATAAACAGGTAAACAGAGATTAAAGATTTCTTCTATACACATTCCTTAGATTCACTCCCTGGGTGCAAAAGGTGTGCCATAGTTTAAAGGGCACCCCTCAGAGCTTTAGCAGGTTGGGATTTGCACATAGTATATACGCTCATAGGGGAGTTATGAAGGTCCCAACCTACTTAGTAAGATACATTTTGTAAAGGAATGAATCTTAGTCAAAGTTTTTGTTGTTCGATTGTTGTCGAGGTGCCACATCATAAAGGGCAACCCCCCTTTCTTATTTTTTTTTTTTTTTTTTTCTTTTTTTTCCCCAATAAAAGTAGATGTCCCATACACCACATCATAAAGGGTGTGTCAGATATAGTGCCGTAGAATTCCCCTTATGGCTAAGGGTATCATTGTTCATCAAAAGGGGAAGAAATATAGTAGGGCCTTCATTTGACGACGTGGGGTGTACAAAACAGTTATGTACTCCTTAGTTCCTCATTTGAGACATTTTCAAGGTGCCGCATCATAAAGGGCAACCCTCCATAGGTCACAAATAGTGGGAACCTCAGGTACCACATCATAAAGGGTATCCTGGGTACTATGTTAGCCAGATTGAATGAGAGAGAGCCCAACATGGCCTCTCGTCCACAACGTAGCGGTAAAAAGACCTAGAGCCAAAAAACTGTTACTTCTCCGAGATGTTACGCACCGCTTATAGCCAATATGACCCAGATGAGATAAGTATAAAAATCAGAGAACTTAGAACAATGAAAGCAACAGAGGGATACATATGGGATACCCGGGATATATACTCACATGTAGACCTATTTCTTTATTCAATCTTGCTGCTCGAGATTTAGGCGTCTTGGGCGGAAGGTTGTTCCTCTTGCCGTATTCCAGGTTCGCCGCACTCTGGGGGAGCGTGGGGGCAGCTGACTTTGCAATGAGGCAGAGCTTTCAGGGACCTCATATGTGATACTTGCTTCATCCAATGCATCTGCTGCGTCTTGCGGAGTTTTGCAGATATATTGCTTATTGTTAACTTTAAACATGAGCGCAAATGGAAAGTTCCACCTGTATCTAATAGTCTCTCTTTGTAGAGCCAGTGTAAATGGGCGCATAGCTCTTCTTTTTTGGATAGTGGTAGGGGCTAAATCCGCAAAAATTTGAACTGATTCTGGGACCCCCGGTAAAGTTGTCAAATCTCGTGCTGCCAAAAGGATTTTGTCCCTGATGTCCTCGGATGCAAGTTTCGCTATAACATCCCTAGGCAATTCAGGATTCCGTGGTCTAGCTAAAGCCCTATGAATTCTAACTATTCGCAATAGCATTGGGTCAACCTGTGTCAGTAAAGCCCCAAATAGATTGACAGCTGTAGCCTCCACGTCTAATATCGATTCAGGCAAGCCCCTGATGCGAACATTTGCGCGCCTGCTACGATTTTCTAAGTCCTCAAGCTTATCTTCCACAGTATCAATGCGTACATCATGAGACTCAATTTGCTTTCTATCTTCATTAAGAGCTATTATAACATCATCATTTTGTTTTTCAAGTATGTTAACTCGCTCACCCATGTCAGCAATTTGTCTTGACAACTCTGTGACAGCCTCACGAATTTCCGCACGGAAGATGCGTGTCATATTAGCCAAGAGCTCCTGGTTTGTAAGGTCGCCTTGCTGGGGTTGCGAGAGGGTCTCCGGTGGAAGAGGGGAGGTCAGCTGTGTAGTAGTTTCCCCGTGATCAGCTCCAGATCCTTGCTGCTCGGCGGAGGCCTGGTCTCGTGGTGCATCCTTGGCGGCCATTTTGGAAAACCTCCGTCTGAAGCGTAGCGGAGATAGCAGCGGTTTGGAGGCTGAGCGGCTTCTCAAAGGGTAGCTGCCAGGCGATCTTTGCATAGCGGGGGTCACGCTCTCTCTGCCGGTTCCTCCCTTGTCTCGATCCGTGCTGTAAAAACGGCGATGGTCTAGTCCAGAACACGGAGCTCACAGGATACACATCCTTCCTGCTTCAGCTCCGCGCATGCGCCCCGTCATTTTTCTTTCGATTGCAAACGTAACCAGTTTTTCAATGGTGTAATGGTTTAACATAGAAAACTTACCGTTGGCTCTCGATTCTAATCTATCACTCCGATTTGCAAACGGATTTCACTGAAGCTGTAACTTTCATCCCAGAACATAGTTTAGGGGCCATTACCTCTTCAACTATAGTCATTTTTCTTTCGATTGCAAACGTAACCAGTTTTTCAATGGTGTAATGGTTTAACATAGAAAACTTACCGTTGGCTCTAGATTCTAATCTATCACTCCGATTTGCAAACGGATTTCACTGAAGCTGTAACTTTCATCCCAGAACATAGTTTAGGGGCCATTACTTCTTCAACTATAGTCATTTTTCTTTCGATTGCAAATGTAACCAGTTTTTCAATGGTGTAATGGTTTAACATAGAAAACTTACCGTTGGCTCTAGATTCTAATCTATCACTCCGATTTGCAAACGGATTTCACTGAAGCTGTAACTTTCATCCCAGAACATAGTTTAGGGGCCATTACTTCTTCAACTATAGTCATTTTTCTTTCGATTGCAAACGTAACCAGTTTTTCAATGGTGTAATGGTTTAACATAGAAAACTTACCGTTGGCTCTAGATTCTAATCTATCACTCCGATTTGCAAACGGATTTCACTGAAGCTGTAACTTTCATCCCAGAACATAGTTTAGGGGCCATTACTTCTTCAACTATAGTCATTTTTCTTTCGATTGCAAACGTAACCAGTTTTTCAATGGTGTAATGGTTTAACATAGAAAACTTACCGTTGGCTCTAGATTCTAATCTATCACTCCGATTTGCAAACGGATTTCACTGAAGCTGTAACTTTCATCCCAGAACATAGTTTAGGGGCCATTACTTCTTCAACTATAGTCATTTTTCTTTCGATTGCAAACGTAACCAGTTTTTCAATGGTGTAATGGTTTAACATAGAAAACTTACCGTTGGCTCTCGATTCTAATCTATCACTCCGATTTGCAAACGGATTTCACTGAAGCTGTAACTTTCATCCCAGAACATAGTTTAGGGGCCATTACCTCTTCAACTATAGTCATTTTTCTTTCGATTGCAAACGTAACCAGTTTTTCAATGGTGTAATGGTTTAACATAGAAAACTTACCGTTGGCTCTAGATTCTAATCTATCACTCCGATTTGCAAACGGATTTCACTGAAGCTGTAACTTTCATCCCAGAACATAGTTTAGGGGCCATTACTTCTTTAACTATAGTCATTTTTCTTTCGATTGCAAACGTAACCAGTTTTTTAATCGTGTAATGGTTTAACATAGAAAACTTACCGTTAGCTCTAGATTCTAATCTATCACTCCGATTTGCAAACGGATTTCACTGAAGCTGTAACTTTCACCCCAGAACATAGTTTAGGGGCCATTACTTCTTCAACTATAGTCATTTTTCTTTCGATTGCAAACGTAACCAGTTTTTCAATGGTGTAATGGTTTAACATAGAAAACTTACCGTTGGCTCTTCACTGAAGCTGTAACTTTCATCCCAGAACATAGTTTAGGGGCCATTACCTCTTCAACTATAGTCATTTTTCTTTCGATTGCAAACGTAACCAGTTTTTCAATGGTGTAATGGTTTAACATAGAAAACTTACCGTTGGCTCTCGATTCTAATCTATCACTCCGATTTGCAAACGGATTTCACTGAAGCTGTAACTTTCATCCCAGAACATAGTTTAGGGGCCATTACCTCTTCAACTATAGTCATTTTTCTTTCGATTGCAAACGTAACCAGTTTTTCAATGGTGTAATGGTTTAACATAGAAAACTTACCGTTGGCTCTAGATTCTAATCTATCACTCCGATTTGCAAACGGATTTCACTGAAGCTGTAACTTTCATCCCAGAACATAGTTTAGGGGCCATTACTTCTTCAACTATAGTCATTTTTCTTTCGATTGCAAACGTAACCAGTTTTTCAATGGTGTAATGGTTTAACATAGAAAACTTACCGTTGGCTCTAGATTCTAATCTATCACTCCGATTTGCAAACGGATTTCACTGAAGCTGTAACTTTCATCCCAGAACATAGTTTAGGGGCCATTACTTCTTCAACTATAGTCATTTTTCTTTCGATTGCAAACGTAACCAGTTTTTCAATGGTGTAATGGTTTAACATAGAAAACTTACCGTTGGCTCTAGATTCTAATCTATCACTCCGATTTGCAAACGGATTTCACTGAAGCTGTAACTTTCATCCCAGAACATAGTTTAGGGGCCATTACTTCTTTAACTATAGTCATTTTTCTTTCGATTGCAAACGTAACCAGTTTTTCAATGGTGTAATGGTTTAACATAGAAAACTTACCGTTGGCTCTAGATTCTAATCTATCACTCCGATTTGCAAACGGATTTCACTGAAGCTGTAACTTTCATCCCAGAACATAGTTTAGGGGCCATTACCTCTTCAACTATAGTCATTTTTCTTTCGATTGCAAACGTAACCAGTTTTTCAATGGTGTAATGGTTTAACATAGAAAACTTACCGTTGGCTCTCGATTCTAATCTATCACTCCGATTTGCAAACGGATTTCACTGAAGCTGTAACTTTCATCCCAGAACATAGTTTAGGGGCCATTACCTCTTCAACTATAGTCATTTTTCTTTCGATTGCAAACGTAACCAGTTTTTCAATGGTGTAATGGTTTAACATAGAAAACTTACCGTTGGCTCTAGATTCTAATCTATCACTCCGATTTGCAAACGGATTTCACTGAAGCTGTAACTTTCATCCCAGAACATAGTTTAGGGGCCATTACTTCTTCAACTATAGTCATTTTTCTTTCGATTGCAAACGTAACCAGTTTTTCAATGGTGTAATGGTTTAACATAGAAAACTTACCGTTGGCTCTAGATTCTAATCTATCACTCCGATTTGCAAACGGATTTCACTGAAGCTGTAACTTTCATCCCAGAACATAGTTTAGGGGCCATTACTTCTTCAACTATAGTCATTTTTCTTTCGATTGCAAACGTAACCAGTTTTTCAATGGTGTAATGGTTTAACATAGAAAACTTACCGTTGGCTCTAGATTCTAATCTATCACTCCGATTTGCAAACGGATTTCACTGAAGCTGTAACTTTCATCCCAGAACATAGTTTAGGGGCCATTACCTCTTCAACTATAGTCATTTTTCTTTCGATTGCAAACGTAACCAGTTTTTCAATGGTGTAATGGTTTAACATAGAAAACTTACCGTTGGCTCTCGATTCTAATCTATCACTCCGATTTGCAAACGGATTTCACTGAAGCTGTAACTTTCATCCCAGAACATAGTTTAGGGGCCATTACCTCTTCAACTATAGTCATTTTTCTTTCGATTGCAAACGTAACCAGTTTTTCAATGGTGTAATGGTTTAACATAGAAAACTTACCGTTGGCTCTAGATTCTAATCTATCACTCCGATTTGCAAACGGATTTCACTGAAGCTGTAACTTTTATCCCAGAACATAGTTTAGGGGCCATTACTTCTTCAACTATAGTCATTTTTCTTTCGATTGCAAACGTAACCAGTTTTTCAATGGTGTAATGGTTTAACATAGAAAACTTACCGTTGGCTCTAGATTCTAATCTATCACTCCGATTTGCAAACGGATTTCACTGAAGCTGTAACTTTCATCCCAGAACATAGTTTAGGGGCCATTACTTCTTCAACTATAGTCATTTTTCTTTCGATTGCAAACGTAACCAGTTTTTCAATGGTGTAATGGTTTAACATAGAAAACTTACCGTTGGCTCTCGATTCTAATCTATCACTCCGATTTGCAAACGGATTTCACTGAAGCTGTAACTTTCATCCCAGAACATAGTTTAGGGGCCATTACCTCTTCAACTATAGTCATTTTTCTTTCGATTGCAAACGTAACCAGTTTTTCAATGGTGTAATGGTTTAACATAGAAAACTTACCGTTGGCTCTAGATTCTAATCTATCACTCCGATTTGCAAACGGATTTCACTGAAGCTGTAACTTTCATCCCAGAACATAGTTTAGGGGCCATTACTTCTTTAACTATAGTCATTTTTCTTTCGATTGCAAACGTAACCAGTTTTTTAATCGTGTAATGGTTTAACATAGAAAACTTACCGTTAGCTCTAGATTCTAATCTATCACTCCGATTTGCAAACGGATTTCACTGAAGCTGTAACTTTCACCCCAGAACATAGTTTAGGGGCCATTACTTCTTCAACTATAGTCATTTTTCTTTCGATTGCAAACGTAACCAGTTTTTCAATGGTGTAATGGTTTAACATAGAAAACTTACCGTTGGCTCTTCACTGAAGCTGTAACTTTCATCCCAGAACATAGTTTAGGGGCCATTACCTCTTCAACTATAGTCATTTTTCTTTCGATTGCAAACGTAACCAGTTTTTCAATGGTGTAATGGTTTAACATAGAAAACTTACCGTTGGCTCTCGATTCTAATCTATCACTCCGATTTGCAAACGGATTTCACTGAAGCTGTAACTTTCATCCCAGAACATAGTTTAGGGGCCATTACCTCTTCAACTATAGTCATTTTTCTTTCGATTGCAAACGTAACCAGTTTTTCAATGGTGTAATGGTTTAACATAGAAAACTTACCGTTGGCTCTAGATTCTAATCTATCACTCCGATTTGCAAACGGATTTCACTGAAGCTGTAACTTTCATCCCAGAACATAGTTTAGGGGCCATTACTTCTTCAACTATAGTCATTTTTCTTTCGATTGCAAACGTAACCAGTTTTTCAATGGTGTAATGGTTTAACATAGAAAACTTACCGTTGGCTCTAGATTCTAATCTATCACTCCGATTTGCAAACGGATTTCACTGAAGCTGTAACTTTCATCCCAGAACATAGTTTAGGGGCCATTACTTCTTCAACTATAGTCATTTTTCTTTCGATTGCAAACGTAACCAGTTTTTCAATGGTGTAATGGTTTAACATAGAAAACTTACCGTTGGCTCTAGATTCTAATCTATCACTCCGATTTGCAAACGGATTTCACTGAAGCTGTAACTTTCATCCCAGAACATAGTTTAGGGGCCATTACTTCTTTAACTATAGTCATTTTTCTTTCGATTGCAAACGTAACCAGTTTTTCAATGGTGTAATGGTTTAACATAGAAAACTTACCGTTGGCTCTAGATTCTAATCTATCACTCCGATTTGCAAACGGATTTCACTGAAGCTGTAACTTTCATCCCAGAACATAGTTTAGGGGCCATTACCTCTTCAACTATAGTCATTTTTCTTTCGATTGCAAACGTAACCAGTTTTTCAATGGTGTAATGGTTTAACATAGAAAACTTACCGTTGGCTCTCGATTCTAATCTATCACTCCGATTTGCAAACGGATTTCACTGAAGCTGTAACTTTCATCCCAGAACATAGTTTAGGGGCCATTACCTCTTCAACTATAGTCATTTTTCTTTCGATTGCAAACGTAACCAGTTTTTCAATGGTGTAATGGTTTAACATAGAAAACTTACCGTTGGCTCTAGATTCTAATCTATCACTCCGATTTGCAAACGGATTTCACTGAAGCTGTAACTTTCATCCCAGAACATAGTTTAGGGGCCATTACTTCTTCAACTATAGTCATTTTTCTTTCGATTGCAAACGTAACCAGTTTTTCAATGGTGTAATGGTTTAACATAGAAAACTTACCGTTGGCTCTAGATTCTAATCTATCACTCCGATTTGCAAACGGATTTCACTGAAGCTGTAACTTTCATCCCAGAACATAGTTTAGGGGCCATTACTTCTTCAACTATAGTCATTTTTCTTTCGATTGCAAACGTAACCAGTTTTTCAATGGTGTAATGGTTTAACATAGAAAACTTACCGTTGGCTCTAGATTCTAATCTATCACTCCGATTTGCAAACGGATTTCACTGAAGCTGTAACTTTCATCCCAGAACATAGTTTAGGGGCCATTACCTCTTCAACTATAGTCATTTTTCTTTCGATTGCAAACGTAACCAGTTTTTCAATGGTGTAATGGTTTAACATAGAAAACTTACCGTTGGCTCTCGATTCTAATCTATCACTCCGATTTGCAAACGGATTTCACTGAAGCTGTAACTTTCATCCCAGAACATAGTTTAGGGGCCATTACCTCTTCAACTATAGTCATTTTTCTTTCGATTGCAAACGTAACCAGTTTTTCAATGGTGTAATGGTTTAACATAGAAAACTTACCGTTGGCTCTAGATTCTAATCTATCACTCCGATTTGCAAACGGATTTCACTGAAGCTGTAACTTTCATCCCAGAACATAGTTTAGGGGCCATTACTTCTTCAACTATAGTCATTTTTCTTTCGATTGCAAACGTAACCAGTTTTTCAATGGTGTAATGGTTTAACATAGAAAACTTACCGTTGGCTCTAGATTCTAATCTATCACTCCGATTTGCAAACGGATTTCACTGAAGCTGTAACTTTCATCCCAGAACATAGTTTAGGGGCCATTACTTCTTCAACTATAGTCATTTTTCTTTCGATTGCAAACGTAACCAGTTTTTCAATGGTGTAATGGTTTAACATAGAAAACTTACCGTTGGCTCTAGATTCTAATCTATCACTCCGATTTGCAAACGGATTTCACTGAAGCTGTAACTTTCATCCCAGAACATAGTTTAGGGGCCATTACCTCTTCAACTATAGTCATTTTTCTTTCGATTGCAAACGTAACCAGTTTTTCAATGGTGTAATGGTTTAACATAGAAAACTTACCGTTGGCTCTCGATTCTAATCTATCACTCCGATTTGCAAACGGATTTCACTGAAGCTGTAACTTTCATCCCAGAACATAGTTTAGGGGCCATTACCTCTTCAACTATAGTCATTTTTCTTTCGATTGCAAACGTAACCAGTTTTTCAATGGTGTAATGGTTTAACATAGAAAACTTACCGTTGGCTCTAGATTCTAATCTATCACTCCGATTTGCAAACGGATTTCACTGAAGCTGTAACTTTTATCCCAGAACATAGTTTAGGGGCCATTACTTCTTCAACTATAGTCATTTTTCTTTCGATTGCAAACGTAACCAGTTTTTCAATGGTGTAATGGTTTAACATAGAAAACTTACCGTTGGCTCTAGATTCTAATCTATCACTCCGATTTGCAAACGGATTTCACTGAAGCTGTAACTTTCATCCCAGAACATAGTTTAGGGGCCATTACTTCTTCAACTATAGTCATTTTTCTTTCGATTGCAAACGTAACCAGTTTTTCAATGGTGTAATGGTTTAACATAGAAAACTTACCGTTGGCTCTCGATTCTAATCTATCACTCCGATTTGCAAACGGATTTCACTGAAGCTGTAACTTTCATCCCAGAACATAGTTTAGGGGCCATTACCTCTTCAACTATAGTCATTTTTCTTTCGATTGCAAACGTAACCAGTTTTTCAATGGTGTAATGGTTTAACATAGAAAACTTACCGTTGGCTCTAGATTCTAATCTATCACTCCGATTTGCAAACGGATTTCACTGAAGCTGTAACTTTCATCCCAGAACATAGTTTAGGGGCCATTACTTCTTTAACTATAGTCATTTTTCTTTCGATTGCAAACGTAACCAGTTTTTTAATCGTGTAATGGTTTAACATAGAAAACTTACCGTTAGCTCTAGATTCTAATCTATCACTCCGATTTGCAAACGGATTTCACTGAAGCTGTAACTTTCACCCCAGAACATAGTTTAGGGGCCATTACTTCTTCAACTATAGTCATTTTTCTTTCGATTGCAAACGTAACCAGTTTTTCAATGGTGTAATGGTTTAACATAGAAAACTTACCGTTGGCTCTTCACTGAAGCTGTAACTTTCATCCCAGAACATAGTTTAGGGGCCATTACCTCTTCAACTATAGTCATTTTTCTTTCGATTGCAAACGTAACCAGTTTTTCAATGGTGTAATGGTTTAACATAGAAAACTTACCGTTGGCTCTCGATTCTAATCTATCACTCCGATTTGCAAACGGATTTCACTGAAGCTGTAACTTTCATCCCAGAACATAGTTTAGGGGCCATTACCTCTTCAACTATAGTCATTTTTCTTTCGATTGCAAACGTAACCAGTTTTTCAATGGTGTAATGGTTTAACATAGAAAACTTACCGTTGGCTCTAGATTCTAATCTATCACTCCGATTTGCAAACGGATTTCACTGAAGCTGTAACTTTCATCCCAGAACATAGTTTAGGGGCCATTACTTCTTCAACTATAGTCATTTTTCTTTCGATTGCAAACGTAACCAGTTTTTCAATGGTGTAATGGTTTAACATAGAAAACTTACCGTTGGCTCTAGATTCTAATCTATCACTCCGATTTGCAAACGGATTTCACTGAAGCTGTAACTTTCATCCCAGAACATAGTTTAGGGGCCATTACTTCTTCAACTATAGTCATTTTTCTTTCGATTGCAAACGTAACCAGTTTTTCAATGGTGTAATGGTTTAACATAGAAAACTTACCGTTGGCTCTAGATTCTAATCTATCACTCCGATTTGCAAACGGATTTCACTGAAGCTGTAACTTTCATCCCAGAACATAGTTTAGGGGCCATTACTTCTTTAACTATAGTCATTTTTCTTTCGATTGCAAACGTAACCAGTTTTTCAATGGTGTAATGGTTTAACATAGAAAACTTACCGTTGGCTCTAGATTCTAATCTATCACTCCGATTTGCAAACGGATTTCACTGAAGCTGTAACTTTCATCCCAGAACATAGTTTAGGGGCCATTACCTCTTCAACTATAGTCATTTTTCTTTCGATTGCAAACGTAACCAGTTTTTCAATGGTGTAATGGTTTAACATAGAAAACTTACCGTTGGCTCTCGATTCTAATCTATCACTCCGATTTGCAAACGGATTTCACTGAAGCTGTAACTTTCATCCCAGAACATAGTTTAGGGGCCATTACCTCTTCAACTATAGTCATTTTTCTTTCGATTGCAAACGTAACCAGTTTTTCAATGGTGTAATGGTTTAACATAGAAAACTTACCGTTGGCTCTAGATTCTAATCTATCACTCCGATTTGCAAACGGATTTCACTGAAGCTGTAACTTTCATCCCAGAACATAGTTTAGGGGCCATTACTTCTTCAACTATAGTCATTTTTCTTTCGATTGCAAACGTAACCAGTTTTTCAATGGTGTAATGGTTTAACATAGAAAACTTACCGTTGGCTCTAGATTCTAATCTATCACTCCGATTTGCAAACGGATTTCACTGAAGCTGTAACTTTCATCCCAGAACATAGTTTAGGGGCCATTACTTCTTCAACTATAGTCATTTTTCTTTCGATTGCAAACGTAACCAGTTTTTCAATGGTGTAATGGTTTAACATAGAAAACTTACCGTTGGCTCTAGATTCTAATCTATCACTCCGATTTGCAAACGGATTTCACTGAAGCTGTAACTTTCATCCCAGAACATAGTTTAGGGGCCATTACCTCTTCAACTATAGTCATTTTTCTTTCGATTGCAAACGTAACCAGTTTTTCAATGGTGTAATGGTTTAACATAGAAAACTTACCGTTGGCTCTCGATTCTAATCTATCACTCCGATTTGCAAACGGATTTCACTGAAGCTGTAACTTTCATCCCAGAACATAGTTTAGGGGCCATTACCTCTTCAACTATAGTCATTTTTCTTTCGATTGCAAACGTAACCAGTTTTTCAATGGTGTAATGGTTTAACATAGAAAACTTACCGTTGGCTCTAGATTCTAATCTATCACTCCGATTTGCAAACGGATTTCACTGAAGCTGTAACTTTTATCCCAGAACATAGTTTAGGGGCCATTACTTCTTCAACTATAGTCATTTTTCTTTCGATTGCAAATGTAACCAGTTTTTCAATGGTGTAATGGTTTAACATAGAAAACTTACCGTTGGCTCTAGATTCTAATCTATCACTCCGATTTGCAAACGGATTTCACTGAAGCTGTAACTTTCATCCCAGAACATAGTTTAGGGGCCATTACTTCTTCAACTATAGTCATTTTTCTTTCGATTGCAAACGTAACCAGTTTTTCAATGGTGTAATGGTTTAACATAGAAAACTTACCGTTGGCTCTAGATTCTAATCTATCACTCCGATTTGCAAACGGATTTCACTGAAGCTGTAACTTTCATCCCAGAACATAGTTTAGGGGCCATTACTTCTTCAACTATAGTCATTTTTCTTTCGATTGCAAACGTAACCAGTTTTTCAATGGTGTAATGGTTTAACATAGAAAACTTACCGTTGGCTCTAGATTCTAATCTATCACTCCGATTTGCAAACGGATTTCACTGAAGCTGTAACTTTCATCCCAGAACATAGTTTAGGGGCCATTACTTCTTTAACTATAGTCATTTTTCTTTCGATTGCAAACGTAACCAGTTTTTCAATCGTGTAATGGTTTAACATAGAAAACTTACCGTTAGCTCTAGATTCTAATCTATCACTCCGATTTGCAAACGGATTTCACTGAAGCTGTAACTTTCACCCCAGAACATAGTTTAGGGGCCATTACTTCTTCAACTATAGTCATTTTTCTTTCGATTGCAAACGTAACCAGTTTTTCAATGGTGTAATGGTTTAACATAGAAAACTTACCGTTGGCTCTCGATTCTAATCTATCACTCCGATTTGCAAACGGATTTCACTGAAGCTGTAACTTTCATCCCAGAACATAGTTTAGGGGCCATTACCTCTTCAACTATAGTCATTTTTCTTTCGATTGCAAACGTAACCAGTTTTTCAATGGTGTAATGGTTTAACATAGAAAACTTACCGTTGGCTCTCGATTCTAATCTATCACTCCGATTTGCAAACGGATTTCACTGAAGCTGTAACTTTCATCCCAGAACATAGTTTAGGGGCCATTACCTCTTCAACTATAGTCATTTTTCTTTCGATTGCAAACGTAACCAGTTTTTCAATGGTGTAATGGTTTAACATAGAAAACTTACCGTTGGCTCTCGATTCTAATCTATGACTCCGATTTGCAAACGGATTTCACTGAAGCTGTAACTTTCATCCCAGAACATAGTTTAGGGGCCATTACCTCTTCAACTATAGTCATTTTTCTTTCGATTGCAAACGTAACCAGTTTTTCAATGGTGTAATGGTTTAACATAGAAAACTTACCGTTGGCTCTCGATTCTAATCTATCACTCCGATTTGCAAACGGATTTCACTGAAGCTGTAACTTTCATCCCAGAACATAGTTTAGGGGCCATTACCTCTTCAACTATAGTCATTTTTCTTTCGATTGCAAACGTAACCAGTTTTTCAATGGTGTAATGGTTTAACATAGAAAACTTACCGTTGGCTCTCGATTCTAATCTATCACTCCGATTTGCAAACGGATTTCACTGAAGCTGTAACTTTCATCCCAGAACATAGTTTAGGGGCCATTACCTCTTCAACTATAGTCATTTTTCTTTCGATTGCAAACGTAACCAGTTTTTCAATGGTGTAATGGTTTAACATAGAAAACTTACCATTGGCTCTAGATTCTAATCTATCACTCCGATTTGCAAACGGATTTCACTGAAGCTGTAACTTTCATCCCAGAACATAGTTTAGGGGCCATTACTTCTTCAACTATAGTCATTTTTCTTTCGATTGCAAACGTAACCAGTTTTTCAATGGTGTAATGGTTTAACATAGAAAACTTACCGTTGGCTCTAGATTCTAATCTATCACTCCGATTTGCAAACGGATTTCACTGAAGCTGTAACTTTCATCCCAGAACATAGTTTAGGGGCCATTACTTCTTCAACTATAGTCATTTTTCTTTCGATTGCAAACGTAACCAGTTTTTCAATGGTGTAATGGTTTAACATAGAAAACTTACCGTTGGCTCTAGATTCTAATCTATCACTCCGATTTGCAAACGGATTTCACTGAAGCTGTAACTTTCATCCCAGAACATAGTTTAGGGGCCATTACTTCTTCAACTATAGTCATTTTTCTTTCGATTGCAAACGTAACCAGTTTTTCAATGGTGTAATGGTTTAACATAGAAAACTTACCGTTGGCTCTAGATTCTAATCTATCACTCCGATTTGCAAACGGATTTCACTGAAGCTGTAACTTTCATCCCAGAACATAGTTTAGGGGCCATTACCTCTTCAACTATAGTCATTTTTCTTTCGATTGCAAACGTAACCAGTTTTTCAATGGTGTAATGGTTTAACATAGAAAACTTACCGTTGGCTCTCGATTCTAATCTATCACTCCGATTTGCAAACGGATTTCACTGAAGCTGTAACTTTCATCCCAGAACATAGTTTAGGGGCCATTACCTCTTCAACTATAGTCATTTTTCTTTCGATTGCAAACGTAACCAGTTTTTCAATGGTGTAATGGTTTAACATAGAAAACTTACCGTTGGCTCTAGATTCTAATCTATCACTCCGATTTGCAAACGGATTTCACTGAAGCTGTAACTTTCATCCCAGAACATAGTTTAGGGGCCATTACTTCTTCAACTATAGTCATTTTTCTTTCGATTGCAAACGTAACCAGTTTTTCAATGGTGTAATGGTTTAACATAGAAAACTTACCGTTGGCTCTAGATTCTAATCTATCACTCCGATTTGCAAACGGATTTCACTGAAGCTGTAACTTTCATCCCAGAACATAGTTTAGGGGCCATTACTTCTTCAACTATAGTCATTTTTCTTTCGATTGCAAACGTAACCAGTTTTTCAATGGTGTAATGGTTTAACATAGAAAACTTACCGTTGGCTCTCGATTCTAATCTATCACTCCGATTTGCAAACGGATTTCACTGAAGCTGTAACTTTCATCCCAGAACATAGTTTAGGGGCCATTACCTCTTCAACTATAGTCATTTTTCTTTCGATTGCAAACGTAACCAGTTTTTCAATGGTGTAATGGTTTAACATAGAAAACTTACCGTTGGCTCTAGATTCTAATCTATCACTCCGATTTGCAAACGGATTTCACTGAAGCTGTAACTTTCATCCCAGAACATAGTTTAGGGGCCATTACTTCTTCAACTATAGTCATTTTTCTTTCGATTGCAAATGTAACCAGTTTTTCAATGGTGTAATGGTTTAACATAGAAAACTTACCGTTGGCTCTAGATTCTAATCTATCACTCCGATTTGCAAACGGATTTCACTGAAGCTGTAACTTTCATCCCAGAACATAGTTTAGGGGCCATTACTTCTTCAACTATAGTCATTTTTCTTTCGATTGCAAACGTAACCAGTTTTTCAATGGTGTAATGGTTTAACATAGAAAACTTACCGTTGGCTCTAGATTCTAATCTATCACTCCGATTTGCAAACGGATTTCACTGAAGCTGTAACTTTCATCCCAGAACATAGTTTAGGGGCCATTACTTCTTCAACTATAGTCATTTTTCTTTCGATTGCAAACGTAACCAGTTTTTCAATGGTGTAATGGTTTAACATAGAAAACTTACCGTTGGCTCTAGATTCTAATCTATCACTCCGATTTGCAAACGGATTTCACTGAAGCTGTAACTTTCATCCCAGAACATAGTTTAGGGGCCATTACTTCTTTAACTATAGTCATTTTTCTTTCGATTGCAAACGTAACCAGTTTTTTAATCGTGTAATGGTTTAACATAGAAAACTTACCGTTAGCTCTAGATTCTAATCTATCACTCCGATTTGCAAACGGATTTCACTGAAGCTGTAACTTTCACCCCAGAACATAGTTTAGGGGCCATTACTTCTTCAACTATAGTCATTTTTCTTTCGATTGCAAACGTAACCAGTTTTTCAATGGTGTAATGGTTTAACATAGAAAACTTACCGTTGGCTCTTCACTGAAGCTGTAACTTTCATCCCAGAACATAGTTTAGGGGCCATTACCTCTTCAACTATAGTCATTTTTCTTTCGATTGCAAACGTAACCAGTTTTTCAATGGTGTAATGGTTTAACATAGAAAACTTACCGTTGGCTCTCGATTCTAATCTATCACTCCGATTTGCAAACGGATTTCACTGAAGCTGTAACTTTCATCCCAGAACATAGTTTAGGGGCCATTACCTCTTCAACTATAGTCATTTTTCTTTCGATTGCAAACGTAACCAGTTTTTCAATGGTGTAATGGTTTAACATAGAAAACTTACCGTTGGCTCTAGATTCTAATCTATCACTCCGATTTGCAAACGGATTTCACTGAAGCTGTAACTTTCATCCCAGAACATAGTTTAGGGGCCATTACTTCTTCAACTATAGTCATTTTTCTTTCGATTGCAAACGTAACCAGTTTTTCAATGGTGTAATGGTTTAACATAGAAAACTTACCGTTGGCTCTAGATTCTAATCTATCACTCCGATTTGCAAACGGATTTCACTGAAGCTGTAACTTTCATCCCAGAACATAGTTTAGGGGCCATTACTTCTTCAACTATAGTCATTTTTCTTTCGTTTCAAGGGTGTTTATTAAAGAAAAATATCACATGATACAGAATAACAAAACAAAATTATCCCCACACATGGGGAATTAAAACAATATAGCAGATCATGTGAATATATTAACAACACAGTTGGATGTTTATAACATTAATATTTAGTATAATACAAATTATTCCCCTGTGTTTTAATTGCTTCAAATATTTTATATTAACAAGGTCGGGGTAGGGGTATGGTGAAGGGATGTAGTGAGGAACGGGTGAAGGGGATAAAAGGCTGTCCCATGGGTGGATAAGATCCACTACATGCCTATGGGGCAGTCCAGTGGGTAGAAAAAGGGAGGGGAAGGGAGAGGGAGAAGGGGAAGGGTGAATTAGGCTTTTGTCCACTCAGTTTACTATGTTTCACAAAAAGTCTAGAGATCCTAGGGGATCTCCCTATGTCATCCGGCCGCAACCTGCAGACCTTATATGTATGCCAAAAGACCTATTTTGTCAGAGGGTTAAAACATGTGTAAAAGATATGAGAGACCTTGATTATCCTGCCATTCTATCCAGGGGGTCCATATATTATAGAAGGCCTCTATGTTATCCATTATTTTTGCTCTTATATGTTCAGACAACATCGTGTCATTAAGTGCCTTAAAAACTGCCTCTGGTTGTAATGATTGTTTTTTCCATTGAGATCCTATATACCGTCTAGCCTGGGCTGCCGTAAATTGGATAAATCTATGAGATGTTCGAGGGATACCCATTGGTCTGTCCCCCAGTAGAAAGACGTATGGATCTAGGGGTATATCAATGCCAAGGACTAGCTTCAGTTTGTTCCAAATTGTTTTCCAAAACAATTGTACTCTGGGACATGTCCACCATACGTGCCACAAATCTCCCCGATGATTGCAGTTTCTAAAGCAAAGATCTGATTGCTCGGGATAGAATTTACTTATTTTTACTGGGGTATAATAAGTTCTATGTAACAGTTTTATAGATGTTTCGATGGAGGAATAAAATAGCGAGTTTTTTGTGAGGGTAGTGCAACAGTGGGCCCATCTTTCGTCTGATAAGGACACATTTGTATCCCTTTCCCAGTCCTCCATAACCTTTAGTTTAGACTCTGAGTTGGGTTGTGAGATTGTCATATACAGATCAGAGATTAGTCCTTTGCTTAATGGGGTAGTCTTACATCTGGCCTCGAAAGATAGGTAAATAAGGACCTCATGGTCACGGTCTAATGTCTGCAAAAATTGAAATATTTGGTACATTCTATCTTGTTCTACCAGGGGGATAGCATGGTCAGCTTGGAATTGAATAGGAGTTGTTATTTTAAAGGATGACATAAATTTTCCTATGGTTGTAAACTCCTTGTTAATCCACCATTGGAAATTACGGACCTGCTGCCCAGGTGGGAAATCAGGGTTGCCAAATATATATGTCATGCAAGATGTGGGAGCCTGAAATTTATATACAAATCTAGTCTGTGACCATATTTTCAGAAAATGTGCTGTTACTGGTGAGGATTTCTTAATTTGTGGCAGAGGTATATTCCTAGCCCACATTGTACCTGGCAGTGATAATGGGGACATCAAATGGGACTCTAGATCCACCCACAAGGGGGCAGAGGCCTTGGCATTGATCGCAGCCATTGATGCTAGTTGAGCTGCCATATAATAATTCCATAAAATAGGTGCATTTAGACCTCCTGAATTTTTGGTTCTGGCTAAGGTGGTATACTTAATGCGCGCCTTCCTCCTCCTCCATATGAACTGCTGAATCAATCGCTGTAAGTGCTTAAGGGGTCCTTTTTTGATGGGGATAGGCAATACTCTGAATAAATATAATATCCTGGGTAGGAGAGTCATCTTTACAGATGAGATCCGTCCCAAGGGTGATAGTGGGAATTCATTCCATAGGTCTAAATCCTTAATAAGTTTGGTGTACATGCCTGGATAATTGTGTTCGTAAAGTTTTGTAGGATCTGCAGTAAGGTTTATGCCCAGGTATTTTATAAATTTAGATTGGTACTGTAATCCCAGAGATTCTGCTAATTCCTTCCCTTTTCTATTAGTAGTTTGTGTAAGCATTAACTCAGATTTTTCTAAATTTAATTTAAATCCTGAGAAGGCTGAGAATTTTTGTATAATCTGCAATAAATTGGGTAAGGACGTGTGAGGTGAAGTTATGGTGGCGAAGACATCGTCCGCGAAAAGTGATACTTTATGATTTGTGTGGCCTATTCTTACACCAGTAACTTGTGGGGAGCTCCTAATCTGAGCTGCTAAGGGTTCCATTACCAGGGCAAAGATGCCCGGAGAAAGGGGGCACCCCTGCCTTGTACCTCTTTGAATGGGAAAAGATTGGTAGAAAGAGGAGGGTAGTTTTAAAGAGGCAGTGGGGGTCGAATATAAGGCTTTAATAGCGTTTAAATAATTGCCTGTAAAACCATATGTCCCAAGAGTATTAATCATATAGGGCCATTTTATTAAATCAAATGCCTTTTCCATGTCTAAGGCTAATAGGGCCAAGGGAGTAGACGTTTTAAGGCAATGGTACTGAATGTCAATGATCTTCCGGATGTTATCAGGTGCTTGTCTAAGGGGTATGAAACCCACTTGATCTTTGTGGACAAGTGCTGGGAGGACAGTATTTAGCCTTCCGGCTAATATTGTTGTGAAGATCTTGTAATCAACTCCCAATAATGATATGGGGCGGAAGTTTTTGGGCAATAAATGATCTCGCTGGGGCTTGGGTATAACCACTATAGAGGATGAAAGAAATTCAGGCGGTGGAATATTACCCTTCATAATGGAGTTGTAGAATTTTATCATATAAGGGGAGAGGATATGCTCGAATTTTTTATAATAGATGGCTGTTAGGCCATCTGGGCCTGGGGCCTTGGACCTTTTTGATTTTTTAATTGCTAAATGTAATTCTTCGTAGGTAATGTCATGGTTTAAGTTTTTTGCAGTATCTTCAGAAAGAACTCTCTTGATATTTTGTTGCAGAAAGGCCAGGCGTTCTGTGTCATGGGCATTAGGCTCATTATCTGTATAAAGTTTTTTATAGAATTCGGAGAAGACTGCATAAATTTTGTCAGGGCTGGTAGTAATTTTACCTGTGGGCTCTTTGATTCGAATAATTTTGTTTATGTTTTGCTGTCCCCGCAACTTCTTGGCTAGCCATCTAAGTGGCTTGTTGATTTGCTCATAGGCCAATGCACCTGACCATCTGAGGGCCTTTTCAGCATCTGCATTGAGCAAAACATCCAGCTGGAGGCGAAGATCCTGTATTTGTTTAAGGAGGAAGAGGCTGGGCGCACCTTGGTTAACAGCATTCAGTGTAGATATTTTATGCTCAAGATTAGTGACAAGGATATTTTTGTCTCTCTTGTGCTTAGTTGCTAGCTGGATCAGCTCTCTTCTAATAACAGCCTTATGGGCTACCCATCTTATACCTGGTGAAGTAGTTTCATCATTGTTTTCCCTAAAATAATTGTTCAGACAACTCTCCATACGATCAACCACCTCTGGATTATATAGTAGTGATTCATTTAAACGCCATGGGGTTCTAATTGTTTTTGGAATTGGGGAGAGGATTGATGTGAGTACTGGGTCATGGTCTGACCATGGGCATAAAAGATGCCTAGAGTATGCCAAAGAGTTGGCACATTTGTCTGATATTAAGATTAGATCAATTCTTGCATATGAATTATGGGAAGCCGAAAAATGTGTGTATCCCTTTTTTGATCCATTGTATTCTCTCCAGGTGTCAATTAGAGAGAGGTCCCTAAATAAGTTGTCATAAAAGGATTTAATTTTGCGTGAGTCTGAGATTCTCACCTGATGTGTTCTGTCTATGGAATCATTTGGTGCCAGGTTAAAATCGCCCGCCCATATTACAGAGTCATAGGTAAGAGTTGTCAATATCTCTGAGATTTTCGTTAAGGTTTCCATGGCCCTATCTGGAGGGGCGTAAACATTTACGATACATAAGATTTTATCTAATACCTTGCCCAGCAGTATTACATATGTGCCCTCAGTATCAAGAAGTCTGTAGGTGATCTCGATTGGAAAGTCGTCTGAAATTAACGTAGCTACACCTCTTTTCTTCACCGTGTAGTTAGATAGAAACACTCTTGCATATTTTTTATGGAGAGATTTAGGAGCTGAACTTACCGAAAAATGTGTCTCTTGTAAGCACAAAATATCAGGTCTATGTTTTAAGTAATCTCCAAAAGCTTTACTACGTTTTTGAGGAGAGTTGAACCCTCTGACATTATGCGATATTATGTTATACGGCCTGATAGCCATTGATGCACATTGTCAAGAAGCTTATGTAAAATAATTGTAGTACAGGTTACTGCTATATCCGGATGCACAGAGAGAATAAGAAGACGAGAAACTTTTTTAAGAGACATGAGTGTTGTATATTCCATTGTTTTAAGCTTAAAGCCTATATGTTCTAACGATTTCACTAACAGAACTAGTGGTCCTGCACAAAGGTGCAGTAATAGCAATGACTGGAGGAGGACCCATATTAGTGCTGGTCCACCACCAATCATCCAGGGGGGGCAGCAAATAATCTTCTAGGCCAGACCATTTTGCCGCCGATGTATTGTTAGGTCATGAGATGGATCTGGGGGGAGGTTCACCCACCCAATTAAAGTAGACAGATTTCTACATAATTGTGAGTAAAAAACTGCACGTTTAAGCTCCTATCCCACCTATGGGTATCCCAGAAAAATAGGGGTAAATCAGATTATACCTAGGTCAACTGGGGTCGCAAAAACCTTAAATATAAACATAGATAAATCATAAAAAATAAACATAAACAGGTAAACAGAGATTAAAGATTTCTTCTATACACATTCCTTAGATTCACTCCCTGGGTGCAAAAGGTGTGCCATAGTTTAAAGGGCACCCCTCAGAGCTTTAGCAGGTTGGGATTTGCACATAGTATATACGCTCATAGGGGAGTTATGAAGGTCCCAACCTACTTAGTAAGATACATTTTGTAAAGGAATGAATCTTAGTCAAAGTTTTTGTTGTTCGATTGTTGTCGAGGTGCCACATCATAAAGGGCAACCCCCCTTTCTTATTTTTTTTTTTTTTTTGTTCTTTTTTTTTCCCCAATAAAAGTAGATGTCCCATACACCACATCATAAAGGGTGTGTCAGATATAGTGCCGTAGAATTCCCCTTATGGCTAAGGGTATCATTGTTCATCAAAAGGGGAAGAAATATAGTAGGGCCTTCATTTGACGACGTGGGGTGTACAAAACAGTTATGTACTCCTTAGTTCCTCATTTGAGACATTTTCAAGGTGCCGCATCATAAAGGGCAACCCTCCATAGGTCACAAATAGTGGGAACCTCAGGTACCACATCATAAAGGGTATCCTGGGTACTATGTTAGCCAGATTGAATGAGAGAGAGCCCAACATGGCCTCTCGTCCACAACGTAGCGGTAAAAAGACCTAGAGCCAAAAAACTGTTACTTCTCCGAGATGTTACGCACCGCTTATAGCCAATATGACCCAGATGAGATAAGTATAAAAATCAGAGAACTTAGAACAATGAAAGCAACAGAGGGATACATATGGGATACCCGGGATATATACTCACATGTAGACCTATTTCTTTATTCAATCTTGCTGCTCGAGATTTAGGCGTCTTGGGCGGAAGGTTGTTCCTCTTGCCGTATTCCAGGTTCGCCGCACTCTGGGGGAGCGTGGGGGCAGCTGACTTTGCAATGAGGCAGAGCTTTCAGGGACCTCATATGTGATACTTGCTTCATCCAATGCATCTGCTGCGTCTTGCGGAGTTTTGCAGATATATTGCTTATTGTTAACTTTAAACATGAGCGCAAATGGAAAGTTCCACCTGTATCTAATAGTCTCTCTTTGTAGAGCCAGTGTAAATGGGCGCATAGCTCTTCTTTTTTGGATAGTGGTAGGGGCTAAATCCGCAAAAATTTGAACTGATTCTGGGACCCCCGGTAAAGTTGTCAAATCTCGTGCTGCCAAAAGGATTTTGTCCCTGATGTCCTCGGATGCAAGTTTCGCTATAACATCCCTAGGCAATTCAGGATTCCGTGGTCTAGCTAAAGCCCTATGAATTCTAACTATTCGCAATAGCATTGGGTCAACCTGTGTCAGTAAAGCCCCAAATAGATTGACAGCTGTAGCCTCCACGTCTAATATCGATTCAGGCAAGCCCCTGATGCGAACATTTGCGCGCCTGCTACGATTTTCTAAGTCCTCAAGCTTATCTTCCACAGTATCAATGCGTACATCATGAGACTCAATTTGCTTTCTATCTTCATTAAGAGCTATTATAACATCATCATTTTGTTTTTCAAGTATGTTAACTCGCTCACCCATGTCAGCAATTTGTCTTGACAACTCTGTGACAGCCTCACGAATTTCCGCACGGAAGATGCGTGTCATATTAGCCAAGAGCTCCTGGTTTGTAAGGTCGCCTTGCTGGGGTTGCGAGAGGGTCTCCGGTGGAAGAGGGGAGGTCAGCTGTGTAGTAGTTTCCCCGTGATCAGCTCCAGATCCTTGCTGCTCGGCGGAGGCCTGGTCTCGTGGTGCATCCTTGGCGGCCATTTTGGAAAACCTCCGTCTGAAGCGTAGCGGAGATAGCAGCGGTTTGGAGGCTGAGCGGCTTCTCAAAGGGTAGCTGCCAGGCGATCTTTGCATAGCGGGGGTCACGCTCTCTCTGCCGGTTCCTCCCTTGTCTCGATCCGTGCTGTAAAAACGGCGATGGTCTAGTCCAGAACACGGAGCTCACAGGATACACATCCTTCCTGCTTCAGCTCCGCGCATGCGCCCCGTCATTTTTCTTTCGATTGCAAACGTAACCAGTTTTTCAATGGTGTAATGGTTTAACATAGAAAACTTACCGTTGGCTCTCAATTCTAATCGATCACTCCGATTTGCAAACGGATTTCACTGAAGCTGTAACTTTCATCCCAGAACATAGTTTAGGGGCCATTACCTCTTCAACTATAGTCATTTTTCTTTCGATTGCAAACGTAACCAGTTTTTCAATGGTGTAATGGTTTAACATAGAAAACTTACCGTTGGCTCTAGATTCTAATCTATCACTCCGATTTGCAAACGGATTTCACTGAAGCTGTAACTTTCATCCCAGAACATAGTTTAGGGGCCATTACTTCTTCAACTATAGTCATTTTTCTTTCGATTGCAAATGTAACCAGTTTTTCAATGGTGTAATGGTTTAACATAGAAAACTTACCGTTGGCTCTAGATTCTAATCTATCACTCCGATTTGCAAACGGATTTCACTGAAGCTGTAACTTTCATCCCAGAACATAGTTTAGGGGCCATTACTTCTTCAACTATAGTCATTTTTCTTTCGATTGCAAACGTAACCAGTTTTTCAATGGTGTAATGGTTTAACATAGAAAACTTACCGTTGGCTCTAGATTCTAATCTATCACTCCGATTTGCAAACGGATTTCACTGAAGCTGTAACTTTCATCCCAGAACATAGTTTAGGGGCCATTACTTCTTCAACTATAGTCATTTTTCTTTCGATTGCAAACGTAACCAGTTTTTCAATGGTGTAATGGTTTAACATAGAAAACTTACCGTTGGCTCTAGATTCTAATCTATCACTCCGATTTGCAAACGGATTTCACTGAAGCTGTAACTTTCATCCCAGAACATAGTTTAGGGGCCATTACTTCTTCAACTATAGTCATTTTTCTTTCGATTGCAAACGTAACCAGTTTTTCAATGGTGTAATGGTTTAACATAGAAAACTTACCGTTGGCTCTCGATTCTAATCTATCACTCCGATTTGCAAACGGATTTCACTGAAGCTGTAACTTTCATCCCAGAACATAGTTTAGGGGCCATTACCTCTTCAACTATAGTCATTTTTCTTTCGATTGCAAACGTAACCAGTTTTTCAATGGTGTAATGGTTTAACATAGAAAACTTACCGTTGGCTCTAGATTCTAATCTATCACTCCGATTTGCAAACGGATTTCACTGAAGCTGTAACTTTCATCCCAGAACATAGTTTAGGGGCCATTACTTCTTTAACTATAGTCATTTTTCTTTCGATTGCAAACGTAACCAGTTTTTTAATCGTGTAATGGTTTAACATAGAAAACTTACCGTTAGCTCTAGATTCTAATCTATCACTCCGATTTGCAAACGGATTTCACTGAAGCTGTAACTTTCACCCCAGAACATAGTTTAGGGGCCATTACTTCTTCAACTATAGTCATTTTTCTTTCGATTGCAAACGTAACCAGTTTTTCAATGGTGTAATGGTTTAACATAGAAAACTTACCGTTGGCTCTTCACTGAAGCTGTAACTTTCATCCCAGAACATAGTTTAGGGGCCATTACCTCTTCAACTATAGTCATTTTTCTTTCGATTGCAAACGTAACCAGTTTTTCAATGGTGTAATGGTTTAACATAGAAAACTTACCGTTGGCTCTCGATTCTAATCTATCACTCCGATTTGCAAACGGATTTCACTGAAGCTGTAACTTTCATCCCAGAACATAGTTTAGGGGCCATTACCTCTTCAACTATAGTCATTTTTCTTTCGATTGCAAACGTAACCAGTTTTTCAATGGTGTAATGGTTTAACATAGAAAACTTACCGTTGGCTCTAGATTCTAATCTATCACTCCGATTTGCAAACGGATTTCACTGAAGCTGTAACTTTCATCCCAGAACATAGTTTAGGGGCCATTACTTCTTCAACTATAGTCATTTTTCTTTCGATTGCAAACGTAACCAGTTTTTCAATGGTGTAATGGTTTAACATAGAAAACTTACCGTTGGCTCTAGATTCTAATCTATCACTCCGATTTGCAAACGGATTTCACTGAAGCTGTAACTTTCATCCCAGAACATAGTTTAGGGGCCATTACTTCTTCAACTATAGTCATTTTTCTTTCGATTGCAAACGTAACCAGTTTTTCAATGGTGTAATGGTTTAACATAGAAAACTTACCGTTGGCTCTAGATTCTAATCTATCACTCCGATTTGCAAACGGATTTCACTGAAGCTGTAACTTTCATCCCAGAACATAGTTTAGGGGCCATTACTTCTTTAACTATAGTCATTTTTCTTTCGATTGCAAACGTAACCAGTTTTTCAATGGTGTAATGGTTTAACATAGAAAACTTACCGTTGGCTCTAGATTCTAATCTATCACTCCGATTTGCAAACGGATTTCACTGAAGCTGTAACTTTCATCCCAGAACATAGTTTAGGGGCCATTACCTCTTCAACTATAGTCATTTTTCTTTCGATTGCAAACGTAACCAGTTTTTCAATGGTGTAATGGTTTAACATAGAAAACTTACCGTTGGCTCTCGATTCTAATCTATCACTCCGATTTGCAAACGGATTTCACTGAAGCTGTAACTTTCATCCCAGAACATAGTTTAGGGGCCATTACCTCTTCAACTATAGTCATTTTTCTTTCGATTGCAAACGTAACCAGTTTTTCAATGGTGTAATGGTTTAACATAGAAAACTTACCGTTGGCTCTAGATTCTAATCTATCACTCCGATTTGCAAACGGATTTCACTGAAGCTGTAACTTTCATCCCAGAACATAGTTTAGGGGCCATTACTTCTTCAACTATAGTCATTTTTCTTTCGATTGCAAACGTAACCAGTTTTTCAATGGTGTAATGGTTTAACATAGAAAACTTACCGTTGGCTCTAGATTCTAATCTATCACTCCGATTTGCAAACGGATTTCACTGAAGCTGTAACTTTCATCCCAGAACATAGTTTAGGGGCCATTACTTCTTCAACTATAGTCATTTTTCTTTCGATTGCAAACGTAACCAGTTTTTCAATGGTGTAATGGTTTAACATAGAAAACTTACCGTTGGCTCTAGATTCTAATCTATCACTCCGATTTGCAAACGGATTTCACTGAAGCTGTAACTTTCATCCCAGAACATAGTTTAGGGGCCATTACCTCTTCAACTATAGTCATTTTTCTTTCGATTGCAAACGTAACCAGTTTTTCAATGGTGTAATGGTTTAACATAGAAAACTTACCGTTGGCTCTCGATTCTAATCTATCACTCCGATTTGCAAACGGATTTCACTGAAGCTGTAACTTTCATCCCAGAACATAGTTTAGGGGCCATTACCTCTTCAACTATAGTCATTTTTCTTTCGATTGCAAACGTAACCAGTTTTTCAATGGTGTAATGGTTTAACATAGAAAACTTACCGTTGGCTCTAGATTCTAATCTATCACTCCGATTTGCAAACGGATTTCACTGAAGCTGTAACTTTTATCCCAGAACATAGTTTAGGGGCCATTACTTCTTCAACTATAGTCATTTTTCTTTCGATTGCAAACGTAACCAGTTTTTCAATGGTGTAATGGTTTAACATAGAAAACTTACCGTTGGCTCTAGATTCTAATCTATCACTCCGATTTGCAAACGGATTTCACTGAAGCTGTAACTTTCATCCCAGAACATAGTTTAGGGGCCATTACTTCTTCAACTATAGTCATTTTTCTTTCGATTGCAAACGTAACCAGTTTTTCAATGGTGTAATGGTTTAACATAGAAAACTTACCGTTGGCTCTCGATTCTAATCTATCACTCCGATTTGCAAACGGATTTCACTGAAGCTGTAACTTTCATCCCAGAACATAGTTTAGGGGCCATTACCTCTTCAACTATAGTCATTTTTCTTTCGATTGCAAACGTAACCAGTTTTTCAATGGTGTAATGGTTTAACATAGAAAACTTACCGTTGGCTCTAGATTCTAATCTATCACTCCGATTTGCAAACGGATTTCACTGAAGCTGTAACTTTCATCCCAGAACATAGTTTAGGGGCCATTACTTCTTTAACTATAGTCATTTTTCTTTCGATTGCAAACGTAACCAGTTTTTTAATCGTGTAATGGTTTAACATAGAAAACTTACCGTTAGCTCTAGATTCTAATCTATCACTCCGATTTGCAAACGGATTTCACTGAAGCTGTAACTTTCACCCCAGAACATAGTTTAGGGGCCATTACTTCTTCAACTATAGTCATTTTTCTTTCGATTGCAAACGTAACCAGTTTTTCAATGGTGTAATGGTTTAACATAGAAAACTTACCGTTGGCTCTTCACTGAAGCTGTAACTTTCATCCCAGAACATAGTTTAGGGGCCATTACCTCTTCAACTATAGTCATTTTTCTTTCGATTGCAAACGTAACCAGTTTTTCAATGGTGTAATGGTTTAACATAGAAAACTTACCGTTGGCTCTCGATTCTAATCTATCACTCCGATTTGCAAACGGATTTCACTGAAGCTGTAACTTTCATCCCAGAACATAGTTTAGGGGCCATTACCTCTTCAACTATAGTCATTTTTCTTTCGATTGCAAACGTAACCAGTTTTTCAATGGTGTAATGGTTTAACATAGAAAACTTACCGTTGGCTCTAGATTCTAATCTATCACTCCGATTTGCAAACGGATTTCACTGAAGCTGTAACTTTCATCCCAGAACATAGTTTAGGGGCCATTACTTCTTCAACTATAGTCATTTTTCTTTCGATTGCAAACGTAACCAGTTTTTCAATGGTGTAATGGTTTAACATAGAAAACTTACCGTTGGCTCTAGATTCTAATCTATCACTCCGATTTGCAAACGGATTTCACTGAAGCTGTAACTTTCATCCCAGAACATAGTTTAGGGGCCATTACTTCTTCAACTATAGTCATTTTTCTTTCGATTGCAAACGTAACCAGTTTTTCAATGGTGTAATGGTTTAACATAGAAAACTTACCGTTGGCTCTAGATTCTAATCTATCACTCCGATTTGCAAACGGATTTCACTGAAGCTGTAACTTTCATCCCAGAACATAGTTTAGGGGCCATTACTTCTTTAACTATAGTCATTTTTCTTTCGATTGCAAACGTAACCAGTTTTTCAATGGTGTAATGGTTTAACATAGAAAACTTACCGTTGGCTCTAGATTCTAATCTATCACTCCGATTTGCAAACGGATTTCACTGAAGCTGTAACTTTCATCCCAGAACATAGTTTAGGGGCCATTACCTCTTCAACTATAGTCATTTTTCTTTCGATTGCAAACGTAACCAGTTTTTCAATGGTGTAATGGTTTAACATAGAAAACTTACCGTTGGCTCTCGATTCTAATCTATCACTCCGATTTGCAAACGGATTTCACTGAAGCTGTAACTTTCATCCCAGAACATAGTTTAGGGGCCATTACCTCTTCAACTATAGTCATTTTTCTTTCGATTGCAAACGTAACCAGTTTTTCAATGGTGTAATGGTTTAACATAGAAAACTTACCGTTGGCTCTAGATTCTAATCTATCACTCCGATTTGCAAACGGATTTCACTGAAGCTGTAACTTTCATCCCAGAACATAGTTTAGGGGCCATTACTTCTTCAACTATAGTCATTTTTCTTTCGATTGCAAACGTAACCAGTTTTTCAATGGTGTAATGGTTTAACATAGAAAACTTACCGTTGGCTCTAGATTCTAATCTATCACTCCGATTTGCAAACGGATTTCACTGAAGCTGTAACTTTCATCCCAGAACATAGTTTAGGGGCCATTACTTCTTCAACTATAGTCATTTTTCTTTCGATTGCAAACGTAACCAGTTTTTCAATGGTGTAATGGTTTAACATAGAAAACTTACCGTTGGCTCTAGATTCTAATCTATCACTCCGATTTGCAAACGGATTTCACTGAAGCTGTAACTTTCATCCCAGAACATAGTTTAGGGGCCATTACCTCTTCAACTATAGTCATTTTTCTTTCGATTGCAAACGTAACCAGTTTTTCAATGGTGTAATGGTTTAACATAGAAAACTTACCGTTGGCTCTCGATTCTAATCTATCACTCCGATTTGCAAACGGATTTCACTGAAGCTGTAACTTTCATCCCAGAACATAGTTTAGGGGCCATTACCTCTTCAACTATAGTCATTTTTCTTTCGATTGCAAACGTAACCAGTTTTTCAATGGTGTAATGGTTTAACATAGAAAACTTACCGTTGGCTCTAGATTCTAATCTATCACTCCGATTTGCAAACGGATTTCACTGAAGCTGTAACTTTTATCCCAGAACATAGTTTAGGGGCCATTACTTCTTCAACTATAGTCATTTTTCTTTCGATTGCAAATGTAACCAGTTTTTCAATGGTGTAATGGTTTAACATAGAAAACTTACCGTTGGCTCTAGATTCTAATCTATCACTCCGATTTGCAAACGGATTTCACTGAAGCTGTAACTTTCATCCCAGAACATAGTTTAGGGGCCATTACTTCTTCAACTATAGTCATTTTTCTTTCGATTGCAAACGTAACCAGTTTTTCAATGGTGTAATGGTTTAACATAGAAAACTTACCGTTGGCTCTAGATTCTAATCTATCACTCCGATTTGCAAACGGATTTCACTGAAGCTGTAACTTTCATCCCAGAACATAGTTTAGGGGCCATTACTTCTTCAACTATAGTCATTTTTCTTTCGATTGCAAACGTAACCAGTTTTTCAATGGTGTAATGGTTTAACATAGAAAACTTACCGTTGGCTCTAGATTCTAATCTATCACTCCGATTTGCAAACGGATTTCACTGAAGCTGTAACTTTCATCCCAGAACATAGTTTAGGGGCCATTACTTCTTTAACTATAGTCATTTTTCTTTCGATTGCAAACGTAACCAGTTTTTCAATCGTGTAATGGTTTAACATAGAAAACTTACCGTTAGCTCTAGATTCTAATCTATCACTCCGATTTGCAAACGGATTTCACTGAAGCTGTAACTTTCACCCCAGAACATAGTTTAGGGGCCATTACTTCTTCAACTATAGTCATTTTTCTTTCGATTGCAAACGTAACCAGTTTTTCAATGGTGTAATGGTTTAACATAGAAAACTTACCGTTGGCTCTCGATTCTAATCTATCACTCCGATTTGCAAACGGATTTCACTGAAGCTGTAACTTTCATCCCAGAACATAGTTTAGGGGCCATTACCTCTTCAACTATAGTCATTTTTCTTTCGATTGCAAACGTAACCAGTTTTTCAATGGTGTAATGGTTTAACATAGAAAACTTACCGTTGGCTCTCGATTCTAATCTATCACTCCGATTTGCAAACGGATTTCACTGAAGCTGTAACTTTCATCCCAGAACATAGTTTAGGGGCCATTACCTCTTCAACTATAGTCATTTTTCTTTCGATTGCAAACGTAACCAGTTTTTCAATGGTGTAATGGTTTAACATAGAAAACTTACCGTTGGCTCTCGATTCTAATCTATGACTCCGATTTGCAAACGGATTTCACTGAAGCTGTAACTTTCATCCCAGAACATAGTTTAGGGGCCATTACCTCTTCAACTATAGTCATTTTTCTTTCGATTGCAAACGTAACCAGTTTTTCAATGGTGTAATGGTTTAACATAGAAAACTTACCGTTGGCTCTCGATTCTAATCTATCACTCCGATTTGCAAACGGATTTCACTGAAGCTGTAACTTTCATCCCAGAACATAGTTTAGGGGCCATTACCTCTTCAACTATAGTCATTTTTCTTTCGATTGCAAACGTAACCAGTTTTTCAATGGTGTAATGGTTTAACATAGAAAACTTACCGTTGGCTCTCGATTCTAATCTATCACTCCGATTTGCAAACGGATTTCACTGAAGCTGTAACTTTCATCCCAGAACATAGTTTAGGGGCCATTACCTCTTCAACTATAGTCATTTTTCTTTCGATTGCAAACGTAACCAGTTTTTCAATGGTGTAATGGTTTAACATAGAAAACTTACCGTTGGCTCTAGATTCTAATCTATCACTCCGATTTGCAAACGGATTTCACTGAAGCTGTAACTTTCATCCCAGAACATAGTTTAGGGGCCATTACTTCTTCAACTATAGTCATTTTTCTTTCGATTGCAAACGTAACCAGTTTTTCAATGGTGTAATGGTTTAACATAGAAAACTTACCGTTGGCTCTAGATTCTAATCTATCACTCCGATTTGCAAACGGATTTCACTGAAGCTGTAACTTTCATCCCAGAACATAGTTTAGGGGCCATTACTTCTTCAACTATAGTCATTTTTCTTTCGATTGCAAACGTAACCAGTTTTTCAATGGTGTAATGGTTTAACATAGAAAACTTACCGTTGGCTCTAGATTCTAATCTATCACTCCGATTTGCAAACGGATTTCACTGAAGCTGTAACTTTCATCCCAGAACATAGTTTAGGGGCCATTACTTCTTCAACTATAGTCATTTTTCTTTCGATTGCAAACGTAACCAGTTTTTCAATGGTGTAATGGTTTAACATAGAAAACTTACCGTTGGCTCTAGATTCTAATCTATCACTCCGATTTGCAAACGGATTTCACTGAAGCTGTAACTTTCATCCCAGAACATAGTTTAGGGGCCATTACCTCTTCAACTATAGTCATTTTTCTTTCGATTGCAAACGTAACCAGTTTTTCAATGGTGTAATGGTTTAACATAGAAAACTTACCGTTGGCTCTCGATTCTAATCTATCACTCCGATTTGCAAACGGATTTCACTGAAGCTGTAACTTTCATCCCAGAACATAGTTTAGGGGCCATTACCTCTTCAACTATAGTCATTTTTCTTTCGATTGCAAACGTAACCAGTTTTTCAATGGTGTAATGGTTTAACATAGAAAACTTACCGTTGGCTCTAGATTCTAATCTATCACTCCGATTTGCAAACGGATTTCACTGAAGCTGTAACTTTCATCCCAGAACATAGTTTAGGGGCCATTACTTCTTCAACTATAGTCATTTTTCTTTCGATTGCAAACGTAACCAGTTTTTCAATGGTGTAATGGTTTAACATAGAAAACTTACCGTTGGCTCTAGATTCTAATCTATCACTCCGATTTGCAAACGGATTTCACTGAAGCTGTAACTTTCATCCCAGAACATAGTTTAGGGGCCATTACTTCTTCAACTATAGTCATTTTTCTTTCGATTGCAAACGTAACCAGTTTTTCAATGGTGTAATGGTTTAACATAGAAAACTTACCGTTGGCTCTAGATTCTAATCTATCACTCCGATTTGCAAACGGATTTCACTGAAGCTGTAACTTTCATCCCAGAACATAGTTTAGGGGCCATTACTTCTTCAACTATAGTCATTTTTCTTTCGATTGCAAACGTAACCAGTTTTTCAATGGTGTAATGGTTTAACATAGAAAACTTACCGTTGGCTCTAGATTCTAATCTATCACTCCGATTTGCAAACGGATTTCACTGAAGCTGTAACTTTCATCCCAGAACATAGTTTACGGGCCATTACTTCTTTAACTATAGTCATTTTTCTTTCGATTGCAAACGTAACCAGTTTTTTAATCGTGTAATGGTTTAACATAGAAAACTTACCGTTAGCTCTAGATTCTAATCTATCACTCCGATTTGCAAACGGATTTCACTGAAGCTGTAACTTTCACCCCAGAACATAGTTTAGGGGCCATTACTTCTTCAACTATAGTCATTTTTCTTTCGATTGCAAACGTAACCAGTTTTTCAATGGTGTAATGGTTTAACATAGAAAACTTACCGTTGGCTCTTCACTGAAGCTGTAACTTTCATCCCAGAACATAGTTTAGGGGCCATTACCTCTTCAACTATAGTCATTTTTCTTTCGATTGCAAACGTAACCAGTTTTTCAATGGTGTAATGGTTTAACATAGAAAACTTACCGTTGGCTCTCGATTCTAATCTATCACTCCGATTTGCAAACGGATTTCACTGAAGCTGTAACTTTCATCCCAGAACATAGTTTAGGGGCCATTACCTCTTCAACTATAGTCATTTTTCTTTCGATTGCAAACGTAACCAGTTTTTCAATGGTGTAATGGTTTAACATAGAAAACTTACCGTTGGCTCTAGATTCTAATCTATCACTCCGATTTGCAAACGGATTTCACTGAAGCTGTAACTTTCATCCCAGAACATAGTTTAGGGGCCATTACTTCTTTAACTATAGTCATTTTTCTTTCGATTGCAAACGTAACCAGTTTTTTAATCGTGTAATGGTTTAACATAGAAAACTTACCGTTAGCTCTAGATTCTAATCTATCACTCCGATTTGCAAACGGATTTCACTGAAGCTGTAACTTTCACCCCAGAACATAGTTTAGGGGCCATTACTTCTTCAACTATAGTCATTTTTCTTTCGATTGCAAACGTAACCAGTTTTTCAATGGTGTAATGGTTTAACATAGAAAACTTACCGTTGGCTCTTCACTGAAGCTGTAACTTTCATCCCAGAACATAGTTTAGGGGCCATTACCTCTTCAACTATAGTCATTTTTCTTTCGATTGCAAACGTAACCAGTTTTTCAATGGTGTAATGGTTTAACATAGAAAATTTACCGTTGGCTCTCGATTCTAATCTATCACTCCGATTTGCAAACGGATTTCACTGAAGCTGTAACTTTCATCCCAGAACATAGTTTAGGGGCCATTACCTCTTCAACTATAGTCATTTTTCTTTCGATTGCAAACGTAACCAGTTTTTCAATGGTGTAATGGTTTAACATAGAAAACTTACCGTTGGCTCTAGATTCTAATCTATCACTCCGATTTGCAAACGGATTTCACTGAAGCTGTAACTTTCATCCCAGAACATAGTTTAGGGGCCATTACTTCTTCAACTATAGTCATTTTTCTTTCGATTGCAAACGTAACCAGTTTTTCAATGGTGTAATGGTTTAACATAGAAAACTTACCGTTGGCTCTAGATTCTAATCTATCACTCCGATTTGCAAACGGATTTCACTGAAGCTGTAACTTTCATCCCAGAACATAGTTTAGGGGCCATTACTTCTTCAACTATAGTCATTTTTCTTTCGATTGCAAACGTAACCAGTTTTTCAATGGTGTAATGGTTTAACATAGAAAACTTACCGTTGGCTCTAGATTCTAATCTATCACTCCGATTTGCAAACGGATTTCACTGAAGCTGTAACTTTCATCCCAGAACATAGTTTAGGGGCCATTACTTCTTTAACTATAGTCATTTTTCTTTCGATTGCAAACGTAACCAGTTTTTCAATGGTGTAATGGTTTAACATAGAAAACTTACCGTTGGCTCTAGATTCTAATCTATCACTCCGATTTGCAAACGGATTTCACTGAAGCTGTAACTTTCATCCCAGAACATAGTTTAGGGGCCGTTACCTCTTCAACTATAGTCATTTTTCTTTCGATTGCAAACGTAACCAGTTTTTCAATGGTGTAATGGTTTAACATAGAAAACTTACCGTTGGCTCTCGATTCTAATCTATCACTCCGATTTGCAAACGGATTTCACTAAAGCTGTAACTTTCATCCCAGAACATAGTTTAGGGGCCATTACCTCTTCAACTATAGTCATTTTTCTTTCGATTGCAAACGTAACCAGTTTTTCAATGGTGTAATGGTTTAACATAGAAAACTTACCGTTGGCTCTAGATTCTAATCTATCACTCCGATTTGCAAACGGATTTCACTGAAGCTGTAACTTTCATCCCAGAACATAGTTTAGGGGCCATTACTTCTTCAACTATAGTCATTTTTCTTTCGATTGCAAACGTAACCAGTTTTTCAATGGTGTAATGGTTTAACATAGAAAACTTACCGTTGGCTCTAGATTCTAATCTATCACTCCGATTTGCAAACGGATTTCACTGAAGCTGTAACTTTCATCCCAGAACATAGTTTAGGGGCCATTACTTCTTCAACTATAGTCATTTTTCTTTCGATTGCAAACGTAACCAGTTTTTCAATGGTGTAATGGTTTAACATAGAAAACTTACCGTTGGCTCTCGATTCTAATCTATCACTCCGATTTGCAAACGGATTTCACTGAAGCTGTAACTTTCATCCCAGAACATAGTTTAGGGGCCATTACCTCTTCAACTATAGTCATTTTTCTTTCGATTGCAAACGTAACCAGTTTTTCAATGGTGTAATGGTTTAACATAGAAAACTTACCGTTGGCTCTAGATTCTAATCTATCACTCCGATTTGCAAACGGATTTCACTGAAGCTGTAACTTTCATCCCAGAACATAGTTTAGGGGCCATTACTTCTTCAACTATAGTCATTTTTCTTTCGATTGCAAATGTAACCAGTTTTTCAATGGTGTAATGGTTTAACATACAAAACTTACCGTTGGCTCTAGATTCTAATCTATCACTCCGATTTGCAAACGGATTTCACTGAAGCTGTAACTTTCATCCCAGAACATAGTTTAGGGGCCATTACTTCTTCAACTATAGTCATTTTTCTTTCGATTGCAAACGTAACCAGTTTTTCAATGGTGTAATGGTTTAACATAGAAAACTTACCGTTGGCTCTCGATTCTAATCTATCACTCCGATTTGCAAACGGATTTCACTGAAGCTGTAACTTTCATCCCAGAACATAGTTTAGGGGCCATTACTTCTTCAACTATAGTCATTTTTCTTTCGATTGCAAACGTAACCAGTTTTTCAATGGTGTAATGGTTTAACATAGAAAACTTACCGTTGGCTCTAGATTCTAATCTATCACTCCGATTTGCAAACGGATTTCACTGAAGCTGTAACTTTCATCCCAGAACATAGTTTAGGGGCCATTACTTCTTTAACTATAGTCATTTTTCTTTCGATTGCAAACGTAACCAGTTTTTCAATCGTGTAATGGTTTAACATAGAAAACTTACCGTTAGCTCTAGATTCTAATCTATCACTCCGATTTGCAAACGGATTTCACTGAAGCTGTAACTTTCACCCCAGAACATAGTTTAGGGGCCATTACTTCTTCAACTATAGTCATTTTTCTTTCGATTGCAAACGTAACCAGTTTTTCAATGGTGTAATGGTTTAACATAGAAAACTTACCGTTGGCTCTTCACTGAAGCTGTAACTTTCATCCCAGAACATAGTTTAGGGGCCATTACCTCTTCAACTATAGTCATTTTTCTTTCGATTGCAAACGTAACCAGTTTTTCAATGGTGTAATGGTTTAACATAGAAAACTTACCGTTGGCTCTCGATTCTAATCTATCACTCCGATTTGCAAACGGATTTCACTGAAGCTGTAACTTTCATCCCAGAACATAGTTTAGGGGCCATTACCTCTTCAACTATAGTCATTTTTCTTTCGATTGCAAACGTAACCAGTTTTTCAATGGTGTAATGGTTTAACATAGAAAACTTACCGTTGGCTCTAGATTCTAATCTATCACTCCGATTTGCAAACGGATTTCACTGAAGCTGTAACTTTCATCCCAGAACATAGTTTAGGGGCCATTACTTCTTCAACTATAGTCATTTTTCTTTCGATTGCAAACGTAACCAGTTTTTCAATGGTGTAATGGTTTAACATAGAAAACTTACCGTTGGCTCTAGATTCTAATCTATCACTCCGATTTGCAAATGGATTTCACTGAAGCTGTAACTTTCATCCCAGAACATAGTTTAGGGGCCATTACTTCTTCAACTATAGTCATTTTTCTTTCGATTGCAAACGTAACCAGTTTTTCAATGGTGTAATGGTTTAACATAGAAAACTTACCGTTGGCTCTAGATTCTCATCTATCACTCCGATTTGCAAACGGATTTCACTAAAGCTGTAACTTTCATCCCAGAACATAGTTTAGGGGCCATTACTTCTTCAACTATAGTCATTTTTCTTTCGATTGCAAACGTAACCAGTTTTTCAATGGTGTAATGGTTTAACATAGAAAACTTACCGTTGGCTCTAGATTCTAATCTATCAGTCCGATTTGCAAACGGATTTCACTGAAGCTGTAACTTTCATCCCAGAACATAGTTTAGGGGCCATTACTTCTTCAACTATAGTCATTTTTCTTTCGATTGCAAACGTAACCAGTTTTTCAATGGTGTAATGGTTTAACATAGAAAACTTACCGTTGGCTCTAGATTCTAATCTATCACTCCGATTTGCAAACGTATTTCACTGAAGCTGTAACTTTCATCCCAGAACATAGTTTAGGGGCCATTACTTCTTCAACTATAGTCATTTTTCTTTCGATTGCAAACGTAACCAGTTTTTCAATGGTGTAATGGTTTAACATAGAAAACTTACCGTTGGCTCTAGATTCTAATCTATCACTCCGATTTGCAAACGGATTTCACTGAAGCTGTAACTTTCATCCCAGAACATAGTTTAGGGGCCATTACTTCTTCAACTATAGTCATTTTTCTTTCGATTGCAAACGTAACCAGTTTTTCAATGGTGTAATGGTTTAACATAGAAAACTTACCGTTGGCTCTAGATTCTAATCTATCACTCCGATTTGCAAACGGATTTCACTGAAGCTGTAACTTTCATCCCAGAACATAGTTTAGGGGCCATTACTTCTTCAACTATAGTCATTTTTCTTTCGATTGCAAACGTAACCAGTTTTTCAATGGTGTAATGGTTTAACATAGAAAGGGGGCGTGGCTACGCAGCGGAGCTGAATGGAGGTCTGAGCCTGCAGTTCCCGCTGTGAACACCCTAATATAGCGACCTACAGCGATCCCTGAAGCCTCAAAATACACTCAAAGGTGGGTGAAGGTCCCAGGATGACACAGGACTGGCGCAGAGTGAGTTATAACCAGCCAAAACGCGGATCTGTAGTCCCAAAGAGACTCTCTGCCTTCTTCACGGAGGAAATCCAAGATGGCGCTGCCCAGCTCAGGCCCAGCACGCACCATGAGGCTGATCACCAGAGTCCCTCACCGCTCACACAGAGGAACAGATACAGCGTTTTATACACCCCTCCTGCAAGGGTGAACAGGAGAGACAGAGCTGACACGCTGGATGAGTATGATGATGAGGGCAATGTTGCCCACAACACCTCCGCAGAGGGCAGGGAGCGCAGCCCGCTGAAGACCCCACAAGCCTCCAGAGCACAGGCTGCTCCAGCCCAGCATAACACCGCTGACCTCAAGGTAGGAACTATGCAACACCCTACCCCTCACCCATCCGCTCCGCTGACCCATCCATCCATCCATCCCCCTGCATCAGCATATCCCCCTGATACAGAAGATCTCTTTGGCTCCCTGGAATCAGTCCCTGCCACAGATCAACCTTTCTCTCAACAATTTTTTAAGTCTTTCATGTTGTCCTTTTGCAAGATGATGACAGACAATAATAGTGGAGTGAGAAATGATTTGCAAATTATGGCAGGCAACATAGACTCATTTGCACAGGAGACTGATCAAAGGATCAGCAGGCTAGAAAATAAGATGCAGGAAATGTCCCTTGCTTACAATACACTGGTGGACTCTCATAAGAACCTCCAAGCAGAAAATAAGTTCATGAAGGAGAAAATAGCTGATGGGGAGGACAGAAATAGAAGGAATAATATTAAAATTAGAGGGGTCCCTGAGTCTGTTGCAAATGACCAGCTCAAAGACTATGTGGCTGACATCATCCATACATCATTCCCTGATCTGACATTAAGTGAACTGACTGTGGACAGGGCACACAGACTGCCTAAACCTGCCCATCTTGGGAAAAATGTGCCTAGGGATGTGATCACCAGGATCCATTTCTTTCATGTCAAAGAGCAACTTCTGGCAGCAACCAGAGAGGGAAAGAAGCTTCCTGGGAAATATAGTGATTTATCTCTGTATCAAGACCTTTCACAGATTACGCTGCAAACCAGGCGATCATTTTCAAAAGTTACAACAACTCTGAGACATCACAAAATCCAATATAATTGGGGATTCCCCCCCAAGTTGATCATCTTCTCCCAAGGAACCTCCTATGTGATCAGAACCCCTGAGGAAGGAGAGGAACTCTTGGCTAAATGGCAAATTCCACTTTTCATCCCCAGAGATCCACAGAAGGACAGACCCTTTCGCCCTCCCATCTCGCCAAAGCCCAATCTTGCCTCTACAACTGCAATGGACACTACCCAACCTTTGTCTGATGATGAAAGAAACAAAGCTGGAGAGGCCTCAGGTACTACTTGAACATGGGTGTTCCCCCACGGAACTTTTCCCCCAACCAGACTTTCCCCCTTAGGAATCTTCTCCTTTAGGTGGATAGTCCTACTGAAGCCCACGTCGGTGGGCTCTGACCGATAGGTCACTGACTTTTTCCTTTTGTTTTTTGTTTTTGTTGGAAGTGTTCCTATAGCTTAAGTTTGGAACTTTTTCTTTTTTCTTTTTCTCTTTCTGATATATTACAGGTTGGACAATTTGAGTCTGCTTGTGGAGGTAGAACCGGATGCCTCTGCAAGTATGCCTCGGTCTACTGAGTTTTATATTGTTGTTTCTTAGTTGTGATAAGTTTTGCACACTTTCATGTCCATTTACATTCTTTTTCCCCCTCAGAGCAGAGATGCAGAGAACCACAGGCAATTTCAGGTTACTGGGTAATATGCCATTTGATATATTTTATCTGACCTTGTATGGGTATTTTTGTTTCACAGGTATACTGAAGCATAATAAATGTCATGATGTCTGATTGCAAATTACTGTCCCTGAATGTTAGAGGGTTAAACTCTTATAGGAAACGATATTTATTAGATAAATTATTAAAAGAAGAAAAACCTGACATCATTTGCTTGCAAGAAACGCACTTAACAAAGATTTCTGCAAGCAGATTAAAGATACATAACTTTACAACAGTTTTTCACTCTACATTCGGGGACAGAAAGAAAAAAGCAGGAGTGTGCATTGCAATTAGGGACACCCTGGGACTGGTGGTAGAGGGAACTCATTGTGGTACAGACGGAAGACTGGTGATGATCACAGGAACTATCAATTCTCAACCGTTCACCTTTGCTAATATTTATGCCCCTAACACACATCAAGTCAAATTTCTTAATAAGACCTTCCAAAAAATTCAAAAATTCCAAAAAGGCAACCTATTTATACTAGGCGATTTAAACTCAATTGTAGACCCCCTTTTAGACTCCTCTTCACAAAATAGAAGAGCCCAATCTATTCTCTTACCATCCCTAATACAAAATGAACTATTTGACACTTGGAGATGCTTACATCCCAAGGAGAAACAATACAGTTATTACTCACCAGTCTTCCAGTCCTTTACTAGAATTGACCACTGTCTTACAGACAGATTCTCTCTGCCACTGCTCTCAGAGGTGGATATTGGCATTAGAGTTTGGTCAGACCACTCTCCACTAATGGTTAAAATTAACTTACAAAACCCCACTCCCAAACCATTTAATTGGAAGCTTAATAAATTTATATTAAATTCAGAGCACACCCTCCCCATAGTCAAGAAGGAACTTGTAGAATATTTCCACCTCAATGACAAAAGTGTGGACTCCAGAGTCATCTTATGGAATGCCCATAAAGCATTCATGAGAGGGGTTTTTATGAAACAAGGAGCCATACGTAAGAAAAAAATGAGAGAAAAAACTGAATCTCTATTAAAAAAGATCAGATCTCTTGAGGTGGAAATCTTTACCAAGCACAGGAAAGAATTGACTGGAGAGCTGGAAAGAATTAGACAAGAGTTGGCTGAACAGATGTATTGTGAGTATGATAAGTGGCAGACAAGACTGAGGGAGGATTGGTACCATGGAGGAAACAAAGCTGGGAAAACAATGGCCAGGAAAATTAAAGGCCAAAGAATACTGCATAGAATACTCAAAATCAAACACCCCCTTACAAAAGTAGAAGTTCACCATCCCACAGATATAATAGAAGCTCTTGCAAAATACTATGAAGGCCTATATAATCTTGAATCAGACCCCAATACTCCCCAGCCAACACTACAAAATATAAACAATTATTTAGATAAAGTAGATCTCCCTTCGTTAACTGAATTTGAACAAAAATATTTATCTATCCCCTTTTCCCAGCATGAAGTAGAAACTGTGATTAATACCTTAAAAAGAGACAAAGCCCCAGGCCCAGATGGATTTATTAATGATTATTACAAGAAATTTATTAGTATTGTATCAAAACCCCTCACCAATATGTTTAATGAAATTGCCACCAAACGATCCTTTCCCAAAGAATCCCTATCTGCCCTGATAACCACTATACCTAAAGAAGATAAAAACCCAGCAGATCCTAGCAGCTATAGGCCCATTTCCCTCCTAAATACAGATGTAAAAATTTATGCCCGTATCATTGCTAATAGATTATCCCCCCTCATGCCCCAATTAATCAACCCAGACCAGGTAGGATTCACAAAGAATAGATCAACTAGTGATGGGACTAGAAAGGCCCTTGCTTTATTACACCAGATCAAGCTCTGTCGGACGCCTACCCTCCTTGTCTCTTTAGACGCGGAGAAGGCGTTCGACAGAGTTAATTGGCTTTATTTGTCTAGAATCTTATCCAAATTTGGAATCCCAGACTTCCTCCATGGTGCCATCCTGGCTCTATACTCCTGCCCCTCAGCCAGAGTCACTTCTTCTGGTTCTATCTCGTCTCCCTTTGGGATTAAAAATGGTACCCGTCAAGGCTGCCCCCTATCTCCCTTGATATTTAACTTAACATTAGAGCCCTTAGCACAACAAATTAGGAATAATCCCAATATTCATGGAATCAAATTTGGCCAAAAATCCACAAAATTAAGTCTCTATGCTGATGATATAATTTTATTTTTGCAGAAACCATTGATCTCATTACCAAACACCAAAGAAGAATTAGAAACATTCTCAAAAATCTCATTTTATAAGCTGAACGAACAAAAAACGGTCATTCTCCCTTGCTTCATACCATCAAAAATGAAAGATACTCTCAAACAGTCCTGCCATTATTCTTGGAGTGATAAATCCATTAAGTACCTTGGAATCCAATTAACTCCTACAATAGCTCAAATCTATAGGGAAAATTATGCACCCTGGCTAACAAAAATTAAAGAAAAATTAGAATATTTATCAAAAGTAGAATATTCCTGGTTAGGCAGAATAGCTGCATTTAAAATGATGTTACTTCCCCAGCTTCTTTATCTTTTCCGGAATCTCCCAGTTAAGGTCCCTCAAAAAAATTTTAACACTCTGCAACAACTGACGAATAAATATTTTCTTAAAAACAGGAAAGCCAGATTCTCCTACAAAATCTTGACTGCCCATACATCCAACCTAGGTTTGGGCGCACCTAACATAGAATTTTATTACAAGGCCACAATCCTAGATCAATCCAGGTCAATCTGGATGAAAGATTCGTCCAAACAATGGTATGTGATTGAGGAGGAACAACTCCCCTTTAAATCCTTCAGAGAACTTTTTGAATCCAGATTGACCTGGAAGATACAACAACATATCCAAAACCCTGTCACTGCCAACTCCCTCAGAGTATGGAAAGAAATGCTTAATCTAAGTAAACATGAGGTGTTGGCAGTGACAATCCCAACCCCTATCACTACTTTTAATGCTGTCATCAAAAACATTGACCTAGAGAACTGGCTAAACTGTGGAATTGTAAATGTAGAGGACCTGTTGGGGGATTCCGGAATCAGATCCTTTGATGACCTTACTAATTCATATGGAATCCCACTATCTGAAAAATTAATATATGACAAATTATCTAGATTTACTAATAAACATCCATATATCCCTATCTCATTTTTGCCCAAGATTATTAAACTTACTCACCCAGAGAACTCACACTTAAAAGGTACGTCTGTATTTTACAGATCCCTTTTAGATCTTAAAGAATCATTCCCTAAGAAACAACTATCTAAATGGCAGGACTGGCTTGGAGAGGATATTGGTTTGGAGGAATGGGAGATGACCGTTAAAGCACTTAAAAAACTCTCCCATTGTGTAGGCCATCATGAGAATTTGTTTATATATAGTTTAAACAGTAATATAACACAATTTGGAGCATTATCCGTAAGTCTAAAGCTCAGTCTAGAGATAACTAATACCAACCGTTGAGGATGTGCAATCTGCGACATCATGGTATCTTCGGTAGGGCTTTTCTCCCTGGGGATCTCAGTAGGAGGTTTATCCCCATTTCCCAGGTTGAGAGAACCCTGCATTAGCCACCCACACCATCCATGGTGCCATGCACATACTTGATAGGAGTCACTTCCCTTATCTTAAAACTCAACTTCTCTCTGACTTAGACACGATTTTTATGTCAAATTACAATATTTGACAATTAGTTTGTTGTGGCCGAACAGTTAAACAGACAGAATGTTAAGGAAACTGAATAAGATATACCTAACTGTAGTACTAAATTTTTGGTTCCATATTTAAACTTTTCTTAATGCAGTAAACTTTTCTTAATGCAGTAAACTTTCTTCTAAATTAGTATTTCTTTAATCTTCAGGATATCATGCTTTCCTTTAATAGTATACACTAAATTTACTTAATTCTGAAAAATTTGAACTTTTTAAAACTTTTCTGACATTTTTCCATAAATTAGCAAAAAAATGCATAAAAAACGCACTAAAAACGCGTTTCGCGGTTTTCGGGCGTTTATCTAGCGGTTTCGCGGTTTGTTGCCGCTAATTAACCGCCACTCAAACGCTTTCTGAAAATACGCATGTACGCATAAAAGACATGTTTGTACGCATGGTAAACATGTTATTATGCGTCTAATGCGCTTTTTTGTACGCGTTAATACGCATGCAAAATACGCATTCCCATATAACAAATATGTAATTCTAATACATTTTAGCGTCCCTTACATATAAGAAACTCCATAAAAATATACGCATATACAACGCGTTTTTACGCGAACATTCATAATTGATAACTTGAATCATCAACTCAAAAACTATTCTTCTGTTTATTAACCAACACCCTCTACTCATAGAATTTATTAATGATTCCTGATGTTAAGAACTCATATACATGATGCAATTTTTATTGATGCCTCTACTTTTTATTTTTTATATATATTATATAACTTTACTCTGCTTATTGGTTTCTACTATGTCTGTAGTACTTGTACACAAAACATTTGTACACTTGTTGATGCTATTACCTTTTTTTTTTATCTGTTTGTTGACTGTAATGTTATAACTTTGAAAAACTCCAATAAAAATTATTGATATTGGTTTAACATAGAAAACTTACCGTTGGCTCTAGATTCTAATCTATCACTCCGATTTGCAAACGGATTTCACTGAAGCTGTAACTTTCATCCCAGAACATAGTTTAGGGGCCATTACTTCTTCAACTATAGTCGTTTTTCTTTCGATTGCAAACGTAACCAGTTTTTCAATGGTGTAATGGTTTAACATAGAAAACTTACCGTTGGCTCTAGATTATAATCTATCACTCCGATTTGCAAACGGATTTCACTGAAGCTGTAACTTTCATCCCAGAACATAGTTTAGGGGCCATTACTTCTTCAACTATAGTCATTTTTCTTTCGATTGCAAACGTAACCAGTTTTTCAATGGTGTAATGGTTTAACATAGAAAACTTACCGTTGGCTCTAGATTCTAATCTATCACTCTGATTTGCAAACGGATTTCACTGAAGCTGTAACTTTCATCCCAGAACATAGTTTAGGGGCCATTACTTCTTCAACTATAGTCATTTTTCTTTCGATTGCAAACGTAACCAGTTTTTCAATGGTGTAATGGTTTAACATAGAAAACTTACCGTTGGCTCTAGATTCTAATCTATCACTCCGATTTGCAAACGGATTTCACTGAAGCTGTAACTTTCATCCCAGAACATAGTTTAGGGGCCATTACTTCTTCAACTATAGTCATTTTTCTTTCTATTGCAAACGTAACCAGTTTTTCAATGGTGTAATGGTTTAACATAGAAAACTTACCGTTGGCTCTAGATTCTAATCTATCACTCCAATTTGCAAACGGATTTCACTGAAGCTGTAACTTTCATCCCAGAACATAGTTTAGGGGCCATTACTTCTTTAACTATAGTCATTTTTCTTTCAATTGCAAACGTAACCAGTTTTTCAATGGTGTAATGGTTTAACATAGAAAACTTACCGTTGGCTCTAGATTCTAATCTATCACTCCGATTTGCAAATGGATTTCACTGAAGCTGTAACTTTCATCCCAGAACATAGTTTAGGGGCCATTACTTCTTCAACTATAGTCATTTTTCTTTCGATTGCAAACGTAACCAGTTTTTTAATGGTGTAATGGTTTAACATAGAAAACTTACCGTTGGCTCTAGATTCTAATCTATCACTCCAATTTGCAAACGGATTTCACTGAAGCTGTAACTTTCATCCCAGAACATAGTTTAGGGGCCATTACTTCTTTAACTATAGTCATTTTTCTTTCAATTGCAAACGTAACCAGTTTTTCAATGGTGTAATGGTTTAACATAGAAAACTTACCGTTGGCTCTAGATTCTAATCTATCACTCCGATTTGCAAATGGATTTCACTGAAGCTGTAACTTTCATCCCAGAACATAGTTTAGGGGCCATTACTTCTTCAACTATAGTCATTTTTCTTTCGATTGCAAACGTAACCAGTTTTTTAATGGTGTAATGGTTTAACATAGAAAACTTACCGTTGGCTCTAGATTCTAATCTATCACTCCGATTTGCAAACGGATTTCACTGAAGCTGTAACTTTCATCCCAGAACATAGTTTAGGGGCCATTACTTCTTCAACTATAGTCATTTTTCTTTCGATTGCAAACGTAACCCGTTTTTCAATGGTGTAATGGTTTAACATAGAAAACTTACCGTTGGCTCTAGATTCTAATCTATCACTCCGATTTGCAAACGGATTTCATTGAAGCTGTAACTTTCATCCCAGAACATAGTTTAGGGGCCATTACTTCTTCAACTATAGTCATTTTTCTTTCGATTGCAAACGTAACCCGTTTTTCAATGGTGTAATGGTTTAACATAGAAAACTTACCGTTGGCTCTAGATTCTAATCTATCACTCCGATTTGCAAACGGATTTCACTGAAGCTGTAACTTTCATCCCAGAACATAGTTTAGGGGCCATTACTTCTTCAACTATAGTCATTTTTCTTTCGATTGCAAACGTAACCAGTTTTTCAATGGTGTAATGGTTTAACATAGAAAACTTACCGTTGGCTCTAGATTCTAATCTATCACTCTGATTTGCAAACGGATTTCACTGAAGCTGTAACTTTCATCCCAGAACATAGTTTAGGGGCCATTACTTCTTCAACTATAGTCATTTTTCTTTCGATTGCAAACGTAACCAGTTTTTCAATGGTGTAATGGTTTAACATAGAAAACTTACCGTTGGCTCTAGATTCTAATCTATCACTCCGATTTGCAAACGGATTTCACTGAAGCTGTAACTTTCATCCCAGAACATAGTTTAGGGGCCATTACTTCTTCAACTATAGTCATTTTTCTTTCGATTGCAAACGTAACCAGTTTTTCAATGGTGTAATGGTTTAACATAGAAAACTTACTGTTGGCTCTAGATTCTAATCTATCACTCCGATTTGCAAACGGATTTCACTGAAGCTGTAACTTTCATCCCAGAACATAGTTTAGGGGCCATTACTTCTTCAACTATAGTCATTTTTCTTTCGATTGCAAACGTAACCAGTTTTTCAATGGTGTAATGGTTTAACATAGAAAACTTACCGTTGGCTCTAGATTCTAATCTATCACTCCGATTTGCAAACGGATTTCACTGAAGCTGTAACTTTCATCCCAGAACATAGTTTAGGGGCCATTACTTCTTCAACTATAGTCATTTTTCTTTCGATTGCAAACGTAACCAGTTTTTCAATGGTGTAATGGTTTAACATAGAAAACTTACAGTTGGCTCTAGATTCTAATCTATCACTCCGATTTGCAAACGGATTTCACTGAAGCTGTAACTTTCATCCCAGAACATAGTTTAGGGGCCATTACTTCTTCAACTATAGTCATTTTTCTTTCGATTGCAAACGTAACCAGTTTTTCAATGGTGTAATGGTTTAACATAGAAAACTTACCGTTGGCTCTAGATTCTAATCTATCACTCCGATTTGCAAACGGATTTCACTGAAGCTGTAACTTCCATCCCAGAACATAGTTTAGGGGCCATTACTTCTTCAACTATAGTTATTTTTCTTTCGATTGCAAACGTAACCAGTTTTTCAATGGTGTAATGGTTTAACATAGAAAACTTACCGTTGGCTCTAGATTCTAATCTATCACTCCGATTTGCAAACGTATTTCACTGAAGCTGTAACTTTCATCCCAGAACATAGTTTAGGGGCCATTACTTCTTCAACTATAGTCATTTTTCTTTCGATTGCAAACGTAACCAGTTTTTCAATGGTGTAATGGTTTAACATAGAAAACTTACCGTTGGCTCTAGATTCTAATCTATCACTCCGATTTGCAAACGTATTTCACTGAAGCTGTAACTTTCATCCCAGAACATAGTTTAGGGGCCATTACTTCTTCAACTATAGTCATTTTTCTTTCGATTGCAAACGTAACCAGTTTTTCAATGGTGTAATGGTTTAACATAGAAAACTTACCGTTGGCTCTAGATTCTAATCTATCACTCCGATTTGCAAACGTATTTCACTGAAGCTGTAACTTTCATCCCAGAACATAGTTTAGGGGCCATTACTTCTTCAACTATAGTCATTTTTCTTTCGATTGCAAACGTAACCAGTTTTTCAATGGTGTAATGGTTTAACATAGAAAACTTACCGTTGGCTCTAGATTCTAATCTATCACTCCGATTTGCAAACGGATTTCACTGAAGCTGTAACTTTCATCCCAGAACATAGTTTAGGGGCCATTACTTCTTCAACTATAGTCATTTTTCTTTCGATTGCAAACGTAACCAGTTTTTCAATGGTGTAATGGTTTAACATAGAAAACTTACCGTTGGCTCTAGATTCTAATCTATCACTCCGATTTGCAAACGGATTTCACTGAAGCTGTAACTTTCATCCCAGAACATAGTTTAGGGGCCATTACTTCTTCAACTATAGTCATTTTTCTTTCGATTGCAAACGTAACCAGTTTTTCAATGGTGTAATGGTTTAACATAGAAAACTTACCGTTGGCTCTAGATTCTAATCTATCACTCCGATTTGCAAACGGATTTCACTGAAGCTGTAACTTCCATCCCAGAACATAGTTTAGGGGCCATTACTTCTTCAACTATAGTCATTTTTCTTTCGATTGCAAACGTAACCAGTTTTTCAATGGTGTAATGGTTTAACATAGAAAACTTACCGTTGGCTCTAGATTCTAATCTATCACTCCGATTTGCAAACGGATTTCACTGAAGCTGTAACTTTCATCCCAGAAAATAGTTTAGGGGCCATTACTTCTTCAACTATAGTCATTTTTCTTTCGATTGCAAACGTAACCAGTTTTTCAATGGTGTAAAAACATAGAAAACTTACCGTTGGCTCTAGATTCTAATCTATCACTCCGATTTGCAAACGGATTTCACTGAAGCAGTAACTTTCATCCCAGAACATAGTTTAGGGGCCATTACTTCTTCATCTATAGTCATTTTTCTTTCGATTGCAAACGTAACCAGTTTTTCAATGGTGTAATGGTTTAACATAGAAAACTTACCGTTGGCTCTAGATTCTAATCTATCACTCCGATTTGCAAACGTATTTCACTGAAGCTGTAACTTTCATCCCAGAACATAGTTTAGGGGCCATTACTTCTTCATCTATAGTCATTTTTCTTTCGATTGCAAACGTAACCAGTTTTTCAATGGTGTAATGGTTTAACATAGAAAACTTACCGTTGGCTCTAGATTCTAATCTATCACTCCGATTTGCAAACGGATTTCACTGAAGCTGTAACTTTCATCCCAGAACATAGTTTAGGGGCCATTACTTCTTCAACTATAGTCATTTTTCTTTCGATTGCAAACGTAACCAGTTTTTCAATGGTGTAATGGTTTAACATAGAAAACTTACCGTTGGCTCTAGATTCTAATCTATCACTCCAATTTGCAAACGGATTTCACTGAAGCTGTAACTTTCATCCCAGAACATAGTTTAGGGGCCATTACCTCTTCAACTATAGTCATTTTTCTTTCGATTGCAAACGTAACCAGTTTTTCAATGGTGTAATGGTTTAACATAGAAAACGTACCGTTGGCTCTAGATTCTAATCTATCACTCCGATTTGCAAACGGATTTCACTGAAGCTGTAACTTTCATCCCAGAACATAGTTTAGGGGCCATTACCTCTTCAACTATAGTCATTTTTCTTTCGATTGCAAACGTAACCAGTTTTTCAATGGTGTAATGGTTTAACATATAAAACGTACCGTTGGCTCTAGATTCTAATCTATCACTCCGATTTGCAAACGGATTTCACTGAAGCTGTAACTTTCATCCCAGAACATAGTTTAGGGGCCATTACCTCTTCAACTATAGTCATTTTTCTTTCGATTGCAAACGTAACCAGTTTTTCAATGGTGTAATGGTTTAACATAGAAAACTTACCGTTGGCTCTAGATTCTAATCTATCACTCCGATTTGCAAACGGATTTCACTGAAGCTGTATTTTTCATCCCAGAACATAGTTTAGGGGCCATTACCTCTTCAACTATAGTCATTTTTCTTTCGATTGCAAACGTAACCAGTTTTTCAATGGTGTAATGGTTTAACATAGAAAACGTACCGTTGGCTCTAGATTCTAATCTATCACTCCGATTTGCAAACGGATTTCACTGAAGCTGTAACTTTCATCCCAGAACATAGTTTAGCGGCCATTACCTCTTCAACTATAGTCATTTTTCTTTCGATTGCAAACGTAACCAGTTTTTCAATGGTGTAATGGTTTAACATAGAAAACTTACCGTTGGCCCTAGATTCTAATCTATCACTCCGATTTGCAAACGGATTTCACTGAAGCTGTATTTTTCATCCCAGAACATAGTTTAGGGGCCATTACCTCTTCAACTATAGTCATTTTTCTTTCGATTGCAAACGTAACCAGTTTTTCAATGGTGTAGTGGTTTAACATAGAAAACGTACCGTTGGCTCTAGATTCTAATCTATCACTCCGATTTGCAAACGGATTTCACTGAAGCTGTAACTTTCATCCCAGAACATAGTTTAGGGGCCATTACCTCTTCAACTATAGTCATTTTTCTTTCGATTGCAAACGTAACCAGTTTTTCAATGGTGTAATGGTTTAACATAGAAAACGTACCGTTGGCTCTAGATTCTAATCTATCACTCCGATTTGCAAACGGATTTCACTGAAGCTGTAACTTTCATCCCAGAACATAGTTTAGGGGCCATTACCTCTTCAACTATAGTCATTTTTCTTTCGATTGCAAACGTAACCAGTTTTTCAATGGTGTAATGGTTTAACATAGAAAACGTACCGTTGGCTCTAGATTCTAATCTATCACTCCGATTTGCAAACGGATTTCACTGAAGCTGTATTTTTCATCCCAGAACATAGTTTAGGGGCCATTACCTCTTCAACTATAGTCATTTTTCTTTCGATTGCAAACGTAACCAGTTTTTCAATGGTGTAAAAACATAGAAAACTTACCGTTGGCTCTAGATTCTAATCTATCACTCCGATTTGCAAACGGATTTCACTGAAGCAGTAACTTTCATCCCAGAACATAGTTTAGGGGCCATTACTTCTTCATCTATAGTCATTTTTCTTTCGATTGCAAACGTAACCGGTTTTTCAATGGTGTAATGGTTTAACATAGAAAACTTACCGTTGGCTCTAGATTCTAATCTATCACTCCGATTTGCAAACGTATTTCACTGAAGCTGTAACTTTCATCCCAGAACATAGTTTAGGGGCCATTACTTCTTCATCTATAGTCATTTTTCTTTCGATTGCAAACGTAACCAGTTTTTCAATGGTGTAATGGTTTAACATAGAAAACTTACCGTTGGCTCTAGATTCTAATCTATCACTCCGATTTGCAAACGGATTTCACTGAAGCTGTAACTTTCATCCCAGAACATAGTTTAGGGGCCATTACTTCTTCAACTATAGTCATTTTTCTTTCGATTGCAAACGTAACCAGTTTTTCAATGGTGTAATGGTTTAACATAGAAAACTTACCGTTGGCTCTAGATTCTAATCTATCACTCCAATTTGCAAATGGATTTCACTGAAGCTGTAACTTTCATCCCAGAACATAGTTTAGGGGCCATTACCTCTTCAACTATAGTCATTTTTCTTTCGATTGCAAACGTAACCAGTTTTTCAATGGTGTAATGGTTTAACATAGAAAACGTACCGTTGGCTCTAGATTCTAATCTATCACTCCGATTTGCAAACGGATTTCACTGAAGCTGTAATTTTCATCCCAGAACATAGTTTAGGGGCCATTACCTCTTCAACTATAGTCATTTTTCTTTCGATTGCAAACGTAACCAGTTTTTCAATGGTGTAATGGTTTAACATATAAAACGTACCGTTGGCTCTAGATTCTAATCTATCACTCCGATTTGCAAACGGATTTCACTGAAGCTGTAACTTTCATCCCAGAACATAGTTTAGGGGCCATTACCTCTTCAACTATAGTCATTTTTCTTTCGATTGCAAACGTAACCAGTTTTTCAATGGTGTAATGGTTTAACATAGAAAACTTACCGTTGGCTCTAGATTCTAATCTATCACTCCGATTTGCAAACGGATTTCACTGAAGCTGTATTTTTCATCCCAGAACATAGTTTAGGGGCCATTACCTCTTCAACTATAGTCATTTTTCTTTCGATTGCAAACGTAACCAGTTTTTCAATGGTGTAATGGTTTAACATAGAAAACGTACCGTTGGCTCTAGATTCTAATCTATCACTCCGATTTGCAAACGGATTTCACTGAAGCTGTAACTTTCATCCCAGAACATAGTTTAGCGGCCATTACCTCTTCAACTATAGTCATTTTTCTTTCGATTGCAAACGTAACCAGTTTTTCAATGGTGTAATGGTTTAACATAGAAAACTTACCGTTGGCTCTAGATTCTAATCTATCACTCCGATTTGCAAACGGATTTCACTGAAGCTGTATTTTTCATCCCAGAACATAGTTTAGGGGCCATTACCTCTTCAACTATAGTCATTTTTCTTTCGATTGCAAACGTAACCAGTTTTTCAATGGTGTAGTGGTTTAACATAGAAAACGTACCGTTGGCTCTAGATTCTAATCTATCACTCCGATTTGCAAACGGATTTCACTGAAGCTGTAACTTTCATCCCAGAACATAGTTTAGGGGCCATTACCTCTTCAACTATAGTCATTTTTCTTTCGATTGCAAACGTAACCAGTTTTTCAATGGTGTAATGGTTTAACATAGAAAACGTACCGTTGGCTCTAGATTCTAATCTATCACTCCGATTTGCAAACGGATTTCACTGAAGCTGTAACTTTCATCCCAGAACATAGTTTAGGGGCCATTACCTCTTCAACTATAGTCATTTTTCTTTCGATTGCAAACGTAACCAGTTTTTCAATGGTGTAATGGTTTAACATAGAAAACGTACCGTTGGCTCTAGATTCTAATCTATCACTCCGATTTGCAAACGGATTTCACTGAAGCTGTATTTTTCATCCCAGAACATAGTTTAGGGGCCATTACCTCTTCAACTATAGTCATTTTTCTTTCGATTGCAAACGTAACCAGTTTTTCAATGGTGTAATGGTTTAACATAGAAAACGTACCGTTGGCTCTAGATTCTAATCTATCACTCCGATTTGCAAACGGATTTCACTGAAACTGTATTTTTCATCCCAGAACATAGTTTAGGGGCCATTACCTCTTCAACTATAGTCATTTTTCTTTCGATTGCAAACGTAACCAGTTTTTCAATGGTGTAATGGTTTAACATAGAAAACTTACCGTTGGCTCTAGATTCTAATCTATCACTCCGATTTGCAAACAGATTTCACTGAAGCTGTATTTTTCATCCCAGAACATAGTTTAGGGGCCATTACCTCTTCAACTATAGTCATTTTTCTTTCGATTGCAAACGTAACCAGTTTTTCAATGGTGTAATGGTTTAACATAGAAAACTTACCGTTGGCTCTAGATTCTAATCTATCACTCCGATTTGCAAACGGATTTCACTGAAGCTGTATTTTTCATCCCAGAACATAGTTTAGGGGCCATTACCTCTTCAACTATAGTCATTTTTCTTTCGATTGCAAACGTAACCAGTTTTTCAATGGTGTAATGGTTTAACATAGAAAACGTACCGTTGGCTCTAGATTCTAATCTATCACTCCGATTTGCAAACGGATTTCACTGAAGCTGTAACTTTCATCCCAGAACATAGTTTAGGGGCCATTACCTCTTCAACTATAGTCATTTTTCTTTCGATTGCAGACGTAACCAGTTTTTCAATGGTGTAATGGTTTAACATAGAAAACGTACCGTTGGCTCTAGATTCTAATCTATCACTCCGATTTGCAAACGGATTTCACTGAAGCTGTATTTTTCATCCATAGAAAACTTACCGTTGGCTCTAGATTCTAATCTATCACTCCGATTTGCAAACGGATTTCACTGAAGCTGTAACTTTCATCCCAGAACATAGTTTAGGGGCCATTACCTCTTCAACTATAGTCATTTTTCTTTCGATTGCAAACGTAACCAGTTTTTCAATGGTGTAATGGTTTAACATAGAAAACGTACCGTTGGCTCTAGATTCTAATCTATCACTCCGATTTGCAAACGGATTTCACTGAAGCTGTAACTTTCATCCCAGAACATAGTTTAGGGGCCATTACCTCTTCAACTATAGTCATTTTTCTTTCGATTGCAAACGTAACCAGTTTTTCAATGGTGTAATGCTTTAACATAGAAAACGTACCGTTGGCTCTAGATTCTAATCTATCACTCCGATTTGCAAACGGATTTCACTGAAGCTGTAACTTTCATCCCAGAACATAGTTTAGGGGCCATTACCTCTTCAACTATAGTCATTTTTCTTTCGATTGCAGACGTAACCAGTTTTTCAATGGTGTAATGGTTTAACATAGAAAACTTACCGTTGGCTCTAGATTCTAATCTATCACTCCGATTTGCAAACGGATTTCACTGAAGCTGTATTTTTCCTCCCAGAACATAGTTTAGGGGCCATTACCTCTTCAACTATAGTCATTTTTCTTTCGCTTGCAAACGTAACCAGTTTTTCAATGGTGTAATGGTTTAACATAGAAAACGTACCGTTGGCTCTAGATTCTAATCTATCACTCCGATTTGCAAACGGATTTCACTGAAGCTGTGACTTTCATCCCAGAACATAGTTTAGGGGCCATTACCTCTTCAACTATAGTCATTTTTCTTTCGATTGCAAACGTAACCAGTTTTTCAATGGTGTAATGGTTTAACATAGAAAACGTACCGTTGGCTCTAGATTCTAATCTATCACTCCGATTTGCAAACGGATTTCACTGAAGCTGTAACTTTCATCCCAGAACATAGTTTAGGGGCCATTACCTCTTCAACTATAGTCATTTTTCTTTCGATTGCAAACGTAACCAGTTTTTCATTGGTGTAATGGTTTAACATAGAAAACGTACCGTTGGCTCTAGATTCTAATCTATCACTCCGATTTGCAAACGGATTTCACTGAAGCTGTAACTTTCATCCCAGAACATAGTTTAGGGGCCATTACCTCTTCAACTATAGTCATTTTTCTTTCGATTGCAAACGTAACCAGTTTTTCAATGGTGTAATGGTTTAACATTGAAAACGTACCGTTGGCTCTAGATTCTAATCTATCACTCCGATTTGCAAACGGATTTCACTGAAGCTGTAACTTTCATCCCAGAACATAGTTTAGGGGCCATTACCTCTTCAACTATAGTCATTTTTCTTTCGATTGCAAACGTAACTAGTTTTTCAATGGTGTAATGGTTTAACATAGAAAACGTACCGTTGGCTCTAGATTCTAATCTATCACTCCGATTTGCAAACGGATTTCACTGAAGCTGTAACTTTCATCCCAGAACATAGTTTAGGGGCCATTACTTCTTCAACTATAGTCATTTTTCTTTCGATTGCAAACGTAACCAGTTTTTCAATGGTGTAATGGTTTAACATAGAAAACTTACCGTTGGCTCTAGATTCTAATCTATCACTCCGATTTGCAAACGGATTTCACTGAAGCTGTAACTTTCATCCCAGAACATAGTTTAGGGGCCATTACCTCTTCAACTATAGTCATTTTTCTTTCGATTGCAAACGTAACCAGTTTTTCAATGGTGTAATGGTTTAACATAGAAAACGTACCGTTGGCTCTAGATTCTAATCTATCACTCCGATTTGCAAACGGATTTCACTGAAGCTGTAACTTTCATCCCAGAACATAGTTTAGGGGCCATTACCTCTTCAACTATAGTCATTTTTCTTTCGATTGCAAACGTAACCAGTTTTTCAATGGTGTAATGGTTTAACATAGAAAACGTACTGTTGGCTCTAGATTCTAATCTATCACTCCGATTTGCAAACGGATTTCACTGAAGCTGTAACTTTCATCCCAGAACATAGTTTAGGGGCCATTACCTCTTCAACTATAGTCATTTTTCTTTCGATTGCAAACGTAACCAGTTTTTCAATGGTGTAATGGTTTAACATAGAAAACGTACCGTTGGCTCTAGATTCTAATCTATCACTCCGATTTGCAAACGGATTTCACTGAAGCTGTAACTTTCATCCCAGAACATAGTTTAGGGGCCATTACCTCTTCAACTATAGTCATTTTTCTTTCGATTGCAAACGTAACCAGTTTTTCAATGGTGTAATGGTTTAACATAGAAAACTTACCGTTGGCTCTAGATTCTAATCTATCACTCCGATTTGCAAACGGATTTCACTGAAGCTGTAACTTTCATCCCAGAACATAGTTTACGGGCCATTACCTCTTCAACTATAGTCATTTTTCTTTCGATTGCAAACGTAACCAGTTTTTCAATGGTGTAATGCTTTAACATAGAAAACGTACCGTTGGCTCTAGATTCTAATCTATCACTCCGATTTGCAAACGGATTTCACTGAAGCTGTAACTTTCATCCCAGAACATAGTTTAGGGGCCATTACCTCTTCAACTATAGTCATTTTTCTTTCGATTGCAGACGTAACCAGTTTTTCAATGGTGTAATGGTTTAACATAGAAAACTTACCGTTGGCTCTAGATTCTAATCTATCACTCCGATTTGCAAACGGATTTCACTGAAGCTGTATTTTTCATCCCAGAACATAGTTTAGGGGCCATTACCTCTTCAACTATAGTCATTTTTCTTTCGATTGCAAACGTAACCAGTTTTTCAATGGTGTAATGGTTTAACATAGAAAACGTACCGTTGGCTCTAGATTCTAATCTATCACTCCGATTTGCAAACGGATTTCACTGAAGCTGTAACTTTCATCCCAGAACATAGTTTAGGGGCCATTACCTCTTCAACTATAGTCATTTTTCTTTCGATTGCAAACGTAACCAGTTTTTCAATGGTGTAATGGTTTAACATAGAAAACGTACCGTTGGCTCTAGATTCTAATCTATCACTCCGATTTGCAAACGGATTTCACTGAAGCTGTAACTTTCATCCCAGAACATAGTTTAGGGGCCATTACCTCTTCAACTATAGTCATTTTTCTTTCGATTGCAAACGTAACCAGTTTTTCAATGGTGTAATGGTTTAACATAGAAAACGTACCGTTGGCTCTAGATTCTAATCTATCACTCCGATTTGCAAACGGATTTCACTGAAGCTGTAACTTTCATCCCAGAACATAGTTTAGGGGCCATTACCTCTTCAACTATAGTCATTTTTCTTTCGATTGCAAACGTAACCAGTTTTTCAATGGTGTAATGGTTTAACATAGAAAACGTACCGTTGGCTCTAGATTCTAATCTATCACTCCGATTTGCAAACGGATTTCACTGAAGCTGTAACTTTCATCCCAGAACATAGTTTAGGGGCCATTACCTCTTCAACTATAGTCATTTTTCTTTCGATTGCAAACGTAACCAGTTTTTCAATGGTGTAATGGTTTAACATAGAAAACTTACCGTTGGCTCTAGATTCTAATCTATCACTCCGATTTGCAAACGGATTTCACTGAAGCTGTAACTTTCATCCCAGAACATAGTTTAGGGGCCATTACCTCTTCAACTATAGTCATTTTTCTTTCGATTGCAAACGTAACCAGTTTTTCAATGGTGTAATGCTTTAACATAGAAAACGTACCGTTGGCTCTAGATTCTAATCTATCACTCCGATTTGCAAACGGATTTCACTGAAGCTGTAACTTTCATCCCAGAACATAGTTTAGGGGCCATTACCTCTTCAACTATAGTCATTTTTCTTTCGATTGCAGACGTAACCAGTTTTTCAATGGTGTAATGGTTTAACATAGAAAACGTACCGTTGGCTCTAGATTCTAATCTATCACTCCGATTTGCAAACGGATTTCACTGAAGCTGTAACTTTCATCCCAGAACATAGTTTAGGGGCCATTACCTCTTCAACTATAGTCATTTTTCTTTCGATTGCAAACGTAACCAGTTTTTCAATGGTGTAATGGTTTAACATAGAAAACGTACCGTTGGCTCTAGATTCTAATCTATCACTCCGATTTGCAAACGGATTTCACTGAAGCTGTAACTTTCATCCCAGAACATAGTTTAGGGGCCATTACCTCTTCAACTATAGTCATTTTTCTTTCGATTGCAAACGTAACCAGTTTTTCAATGGTGTAATGCTTTAACATAGAAAATGTACCGTTGGCTCTAGATTCTAATCTATCACTCCGATTTGCAAACGGATTTCACTGAAGCTGTAACTTTCATCCCAGAACATAGTTTAGGGGCCATTACCTCTTCAACTATAGTCATTTTTCTTTCGATTGCAGACGTAACCAGTTTTTCAATGGTGTAATGGTTTAACATAGAAAACTTACCGTTGGCTCTAGATTCTAATCTATCACTCCGATTTGCAAACGGATTTCACTGAAGCTGTATTTTTCCTCCCAGAACATAGTTTAGGGGCCATTACCTCTTCAACTATAGTCATTTTTCTTTCGCTTGCAAACGTAACCAGTTTTTCAATGGTGTAATGGTTTAACATAGAAAACGTACCGTTGGCTCTAGATTCTAATCTATCACTCCGATTTGCAAACGGATTTCACTGAAGCTGTAACTTTCATCCCAGAACATAGTTTAGGGGCCATTACCTCTTCAACTATAGTCATTTTTCTTTCGATTGCAAACGTAACCAGTTTTTCAATGGTGTAATGGTTTAACATAGAAAACGTACCGTTGGCTCTAGATTCTAATCTATCACTCCGATTTGCAAACGGATTTCACTGAAGCTGTAACTTTCATCCCAGAACATAGTTTAGGGGCCATTACCTCTTCAACTATAGTCATTTTTCTTTCGATTGCAAACGTAACCAGTTTTTCAATGGTGTAATGGTTTAACATTGAAAACGTACCGTTGGCTCTAGATTCTAATCTATCACTCCGATTTGCAAACGGATTTCACTGAAGCTGTAACTTTCATCCCAGAACATAGTTTAGGGGCCATTACCTCTTCAACTATAGTCATTTTTCTTTCGATTGCAAACGTAACCAGTTTTTCAATGGTGTAATGGTTTAACATAGGAAACGTACCGTTGGCTCTAGATTCTAATCTATCACTCCGATTTGCAAACGGATTTCACTGAAGCTGTAACTTTCATCCCAGAACATAGTTTAGGGGCCATTACCTCTTCAACTATAGTCATTTTTCTTTCGATTGCAAACGTAACCAGTTTTTCAATGGTGTAATGGTTTAACATAGAAAACTTACCGTTGGCTCTAGATTCTAATCTATCACTCCGATTTGCAAACGGATTTCACTGAAGCTGTAACTTTCATCCCAGAACATAGTTTAGGGGCCATTACCTCTTCAACTATAGTCATTTTTCTTTCGATTGCAAATGTAACCAGTTTTTCAATGGTGTAATGCTTTAACATAGAAAACGTACCGTTGGCTCTAGATTCTAATCTATCACTCCGATTTGCAAACGGATTTCACTGAAGCTATAACTTTCATCCCAGAACATAGTTTAGGGGCCATTACCTCTTCAACTATAGTCATTTTTCTTTCGATTGCAGACGTAACCAGTTTTTCAATGGTGTAATGGTTTAACATAGAAAACTTACCGTTGGCTCTAGATTCTAATCTATCACTCCGATTTGCAAACGGATTTCACTGAAGCTGTAACTTTCATCCCAGAACATAGTTTAGGGGCCATTACCTCTTCAACTATAGTCATTTTTCTTTCGATTGCAAACGTAACCAGTTTTTCAATGGTGTAATGGTTTAACATAGAAAACTTACCGTTGGCTCTAGATTCTAATCTATCACTCCGATTTGCAAACGGATTTCACTGAAGCTGTAACTTTCATCCCAGAACATAGTTTAGGGGCCATTACCTCTTCAACTATAGTCATTTTTCTTTCGATTGCAAACGTAACCAGTTTTTCAATGGTGTAATGCTTTAACATAGAAAACGTACCGTTGGCTCTAGATTCTAATCTATCACTCCGATTTGCAAACGGATTTCACTGAAGCTGTAACTTTCATCCCAGAACATAGTTTAGGGGCCATTACCTCTTCAACTATAGTCATTTTTCTTTCGATTGCAGACGTAACCAGTTTTTCAATGGTGTAATGGTTTAACATAGAAAACTTACCGTTGGCTCTAGATTCTAATCTATCACTCCGATTTGCAAACGGATTTCACTGAAGCTGTATTTTTCATCCCAGAACATAGTTTAGGGGCCATTACCTCTTCAACTATAGTCATTTTTCTTTCGCTTGCAAACGTAACCAGTTTTTCAATGGTGTAATGGTTTAACATAGAAAACGTACCGTTGGCTCTAGATTCTAATCTATCACTCCGATTTGCAAACGGATTTCACTGAAGCTGTAACTTTCATCCCAGAACATAGTTTAGGGGCCATTACCTCTTCAACTATAGTCATTTTTCTTTCGATTGCAAACGTAACCAGTTTTTCAATGGTGTAATGGTTTAACATAGAAAACGTACCGTTGGCTCTAGATTCTAATCTATCACTCCGATTTGCAAACGGATTTCACTGAAGCTCTAACTTTCATCCCAGAACATAGTTTAGGGGCCATTACCTCTTCAACTATAGTCATTTTTCTTTCGATTGCAAACGTAACCAGTTTTTCATTGGTGTAATGGTTTAACATAGAAAACGTACCGTTGGCTCTAGATTCTAATCTATCACTCCGATTTGCAAACGGATTTCACTGAAGCTGTAACTTTCATCCCAGAACATAGTTTAGGGGCCATTACCTCTTCAACTATAGTCATTTTTCTTTCGATTGCAAACGTAACCAGTTTTTCAATGGTGTAATGGTTTAACATTGAAAACGTACCGTTGGCTCTAGATTCTAATCTATCACTCCGATTTGCAAACGGATTTCACTGAAGCTGTAACTTTCATCCCAGAACATAGTTTAGAGGCCATTACCTCTTCAACTATAGTCATTTTTCTTTCGATTGCAAACGTAACTAGTTTTTCAATGGTGTAATGGTTTAACATAGAAAACGTACCGTTGGCTCTAGATTCTAATCTATCACTCCGATTTGCAAACGGATTTCACTGAAGCTGTAACTTTCATCCCAGAACATAGTTTAGGGGCCATTACTTCTTCAACTATAGTCATTTTTCTTTCGATTGCAAACGTAACTAGTTTTTCAATGGTGTAATGGTTTAACATAGAAAACGTACCGTTGGCTCTAGATTCTAATCTATCACTCCGATTTGCAAACAGATTTTACTGAAGCTGTATTTTTCATCCCAGAACATAGTTTAGGGACCATTACCTCTTCAACTATAGTCATTTTTCTTTCGATTGCAAACGTAACCAGTTTTTCAATGGTGTAATGGTTTAACATAGAAAGAAGGGGGCGTGGCCTGGAGGCAGAGCTGAATGGCTGTGTGAGTCTGCAGCTCTGAGAGACACACTGCTAAAGCAACTCACAGCACCTCCAAAAATCAGATTTTTTGCAGCAAGATCGAGGGGGAACACTCTCTGACCATCATGGACCCCAGAAGAATCACTCCTAAGAGGAAGAAAGACTCCCCCAAGCCGAGGAAACTTGAGGCCTGGTACACAGATCCAGACCAAGATGGCCGCCGCCATGAGGGAAGAAGAAGCAGCAGCAGCTACTACCAGGGTGAGCAGAACGACCCACTACCGCGGCGAAACGCTTTCTCACCCCTCTACCACCTGGAGGATACAAAAACCGCCGCTCAATTCCCCCCAGAACCGGAGAACGAAGGTGGGTCCCGCGGGCAGAATTTACGCATGCGGAGTAGCGCACGCGTACTTTCACGCGTACAATTTGATGACGAACGCGTACATGTAAGGGATCCACGCGTACAATCTAGCGGCCAACGCGTATTTTCACCAGAACATCCAGGCGTACAAACAGAAGCCCAACGCGTAATTCCAGGCGACCAAAGCCAAGATGATACTGAAGAAGATGAAGATGACTCTTCCACATCTCCCTCTACCCGTAGTCCAGCCAAATCCAAGAAAAGACTGGAAAATCAAGAGGATCTGGAAGAACAGAATTTCCCGGACTTGATCGAGAAATTTCCAAATTCTGATCAACCCATTACCCAAACCTTTTTCAGGGACTTTATGATCTCCTTCCAGAAAATGATCCAATCAACAATGCAAGCTGAAGTGAGGAAGTTGACGGATCAATTTACACAGTTTGCGATCTCTACAGATAAAAGAATGCATACGGTCGAGCAAAAGGTGAAACAATTCGCTCAAGCACACAATGAACTTGTGGACTCACACAATGAGGTATACGAAGACGTCCAATGGATGAAAGAAAAAATAATCGACTCAGAGGACCGTAATAGACGTAACAACGTCAAGATCAGAGGCATACCTGAATCAGTCACCACGGAAGGATTACAAGAATATGTTAAAGACATAATCAAAACCACACTTCCAAATGTTCCTGACTCGGAGTTGGTTTTGGATCGTACACATAGACTGCCGAAACCCAGTTTTCTCCCTGAAAAAGTTCCTCGAGATGTCATCACTCGGGTGCACTTTTACCACGTAAAGGATCAATTTCTGGCCTCAACAAGGAAAGGGAAAAAACTCCCAGATCCCTACCAAGAACTGACTCTTTATTCTGACTTATCGCAGATGACCTTGAAAGCTAGAAGGGAGTTTGGCCCAATTACCGCGACGCTAAGACAAAATAACATTGCCTACCAATGGGGTTTCCCAACCAAACTCCTACTAAGAGAAAATGGAAGGATCATCGCTCTACATTCTCCTAAAGAAGGATTTGAACTGCTACACCGATGGAAACTTCAGACTGTGAACGTGAACGTTAAAGAAAGGAGACTTGCCCTTCCTCCTGCAGAAACCCAACAAATGGAATGGACCCATGAGAAACCAGAGGGTGAGAAATCCTCCTCAGCAAGTGGAGGAACTTAAAACTACACTCAGTGGTCTCATGCCACAAACTTTCCCCCTAACAGGACCTTCTCCTCGGGATACTTATCCCCCTTTTCTGCTTTCAGAGGAGAATCCCCTGATAATCCTTGGAAAGGATTAGGTCTTTTAGACCCATGGTAATTGATGCATGCAACATGTTACACTGCAATGTTCTTTTTCTTGTTGTTGTGTGTTTTCTATTTTTCAGCAACTGTTACAGGATCCAGCTTCTAACTTGTTCAAAAAGCTACTACTTTTGGAACTGGTCCTACGATAAGTATAAGTACAAATATGCACTATATGGTCTCATATTCCAATTAACCAACTTTCTTTCCACCAGCTATGGACTACATAAGATATGTTTCTTGTTTAACAGAATTCTTTCAATTATTTGTTTGAGGTTTTATACTGACGGCTTCGACCTAAAAATGTTTGTATCATGTAACTGCAATTCTCAAAAAAAGAATGTCGCAAAAACTTAATATTCTCTCCCTAAATGTGAGAGGAGTAAACTCCTATAGGAAAAGATTCTTAGTTAATAAATTAGTTAAAGATGAAAAAGTAGACTTATTATGTCTCCAAGAGACACATTTAAATTCCAAAGGGGCAGCTAAGTTTAAACTGCAGAATTTCTCTAAGATCTACCACGCCACTCTACCTAGCAAAAAGAAAAGAGGAGTATGTATTGCAATACGCGATTCATTAGGATTCGAACAGATAGATACATATAGCAGCATAGATGGTAGACTGGTGGTCGTTGTGGGGAAAATTAACTCTCAAGAATACACAATAGCAAATATTTATTCCCCCAACTTGCATCAGTCTAGCTTCTTAAACAAAAAATTAAACAAAATTACGAAGATGAAGAAAGGTGCATTGGTTATCACGGGAGATTTGAATGCAGTCACAGACCCATCATTAGATCGCTCTTGCACCATAAGAAAAAACCCGGCTAACATACAATCTAATCTAGCTAACTTCGAATTATATGATGTATGGAGATGTCTGCACCCACAAAGTAGACAATACACCTTCTTCTCTTCTATCTATCACTCTTTTACTAGGATTGACTATATCCTAACAGACAAATTTACTCTCCCCTTGTTTTCAGATGTGGAAATAGGAAGTAGAATATGGTCAGACCATGCCCCACTATCAGCTAAAATTGATTTACAGGGACCTCCCTGTAATAATACCTCATGGAGAATGAACAAAACAGTTCTTCATTCTGAACACTCTTTTCCTAGTATCAAAAAAGACCTAGAGGAGTACTTTAGGTTTAACGACACAGAGGGAATCTCTAGATCTACCCTATGGAATGCGCATAAAGCATACATTCGAGGTATCTTTATGAAACACAGTGCAATTTTAAAAAGAAAATTCAGGGAAAAAACTGACAAATTACTTAATGAATTAAAATCTTTGGAGAAAGAAGTATCTATGAACAAGAGGAAAGACTTAATATCAAAATTAGAACGAACAAGACAAGAATTGGCAGAAAACTTGTATGATCAATATGACAAGTGGCAATCCATACTAAAAGAGAATTGGTACTCGGACAGAAATAAAGCTGGGAAAGCCATGGCTTTAAAAATCAAAGGCCGTAGAGTCAAACAGAGAATTATAAAAATTAAAAACCCCATTTCAAATATTATCGTTCACCACCCGAATGACATAGTAGACTCCCTTGCCACATATTATAAAAAATTATACAACCTTAGTGAGGACCCCCAAACACATTCCCCAGACCAACAGGAGATTGATCATTATTTAGAAAAGATTAACTTACCTCAACTATCAGACTTTGAAATTAAACAAATCAATATCCCATTCACCCAACAAGAGGTAGAATTAGCAATTTAATCCTTAAAAAAGGACAAGGCGCCAGGAGTTGACGGCTTTGTGAATGATTATTATAAGAAATTTACCGACATCTTATCCAAACCTCTAGTAGATATGTTTAATGAGGTGGCAACTCTCGGCGTCTTTCCCAAAGAATCTCTCTCTGCAGTAATCACTACTATCCCTAAAGAAGGGAAAGACCCCACAGATCCAGGGAACTATAGACCCATCTCTTTATTAAATACCGACCTCAAGCTATATGCTCGCATAATAGCTAACAGATTAACTCCCCTTATTCCGCAACTAATTAAACCCGACCAATCAGGCTTTGTCAAAGGAAGAGGAACAAACGATAGCACTAGGAAAGCCCTTGCTCTTATGCATGAAATTAAACTCTGTCGGACGCCTACCCTCTTCGTCTCTTTAGACGCGGAGAAGGCGTTCGACAGAGTTAACTGGAAATATATGTCCAGCGTCTTAACCAAATTCGGTTGTATAGGTACTATGCATAAAGCTATAATGGCCCTTTACTCAAACCCCTCAGCAAGAGTCCTGTCATCTGGAACTATGTCTTCTTCATTTAATATTACAAACGGAACTCGTCAGGGATGTCCCTTATCCCCTTTGATTTTTATTATGACCATGGAACCCCTGGCGCAAAAAATTAGAGATAACAAAAAAATACATGGTATACAATTAAAAGATTCAGAGACTAAAATTGGATTATTTGCTGATGATGTCTTGTTGTATCTACAAAAGCCAAAAATATCTTTAACAAATTTAAAATCAGAACTTGATGAATTCTCCAAAATATCCTATTACAAACTAAACGAGAATAAAACAGTGGTTATGCCATGCAATGTCCAATCAAAAGCAATCCAAGATCTTAAAGACTCCTGTACATTCACCTGGACTGACAAATCCATCAAATATCTCGGTATCTTCCTTACACCATCAATTTCCTTACTATACAAGGAAAACTTTGACCCATGGATCAACAAATTAAAACTCAAATTAGAAGCGTTATCAAAATTAGAATTTTCATGGATGGGCAGGTCTGCCGCTTTCAAAATGATGATATTACCACAATTTTTGTATCTATTTAGAAATATTCCAATTAAAATCCCCCAAAAATTCTTTTCCTCTATCCAGAAACAGATCAATAAATTTGTTCTGATGAACAAGTCCTCAAGGCTATCACACAAAATTCTCACCACTCACACCTCTGAAATGGGCATTGGTGTGCCAGATATAGAAAAATACTACAAAGCCACTATACTGGAGCAATCCAGAGCAATCTGGACTAAAGATGACACAAAACACTGGGTATCAATCGAAGAATCTCAACTACCTGATAATGATTTTACCACATTCCTAGAATCCAGATTAAATTGGAAAGTACCACCAAAAGTATCTAACCCTATTACTGCCAACACCTTAAGAATTTGGAAAGAATTCACAAAACTTTGCAAGAAAGACCCACTAGCCAAACCCAAAAAAATACCTTTAATAAATCTGAACATGGCCTTGAGAAACTTATCAGTGAACAATTGGATTGATCATGGTATAGAATGGATAGATGATTTGTTGAACAATATGGAGATCAGATCTTTTGAAGATCTTGTATCTACTTATAACATACCCATAATTGATAAACCAAAATACTTTAGAATACGCAAATTTTTGACAAAACACGAATCTAATCCTATTTCACTTCCTCCCCAAATTGGGAAACTACTTGATCCCCAAAACTATAAATCTAAAGGTACTTCAATATTCTATAGATCACTTTTGTCCCTAAAAGACGAAACCCCGAAATGGCAGCTAAGGAAATGGCAGGAGATCTTACAAGAGGATATAGAACAAGATGATTGGGCATTAGCATATAGATCCTTAAAAAAGACAAGCCACTGTATATCTCATCATGAGAATTTTATCAAACTTATCTGGCAATGGTACCTTACCCCAGAGAAAATCGCAAAATTCGACGATAAAGTGTCTCCCATGTGTTGGAGAAATTGTAATAACACAGGTTCTCTTGTTCATATTTTCTGGAATTGCCCAAAGATTCATAAATTATGGAAAGAAATTACTCAACTTCTTAAAAAATTGCCTGTGTCTCTCTCAAACATTCCACCAGGAATGGCTCTGCTGCATTTAAAAACCACGGACTTGCCTTCTAGAGAAAGGCTAATTTTCAACCACATCATGATCACTACCAAAATCTGCATCGCAGAAAACTGGAAATCTCCAGTAATCCCAACAACTATAGAAATTATAAAAAGAGTGGAATCAAACTTATTAGCGGAAAAAGCTTGGGCTTTAAGATGCGGAGATGTACAGTCCTTTCTGGACAAGGCAAGTCAGTGGTCAATTATTTATCCTGAAACTAAACTCTTTAACCAGTAGACTCCCCCAACCTCCCTCTCACATTCAAAAATTCAAGGTCGACACTGTCAGAAGGAAGCTTATGATTCAAACTCATTCCACCATAGCTGAAAGTACTATCCTATAAAGAGACCCACATTTAGTGAACAAGACCAGCTCATAAAGCTGCATACATTAGACTAATCTAGGGTACTCACCTTAGATTCATTCATTTAGCTTAGCTTAGCTTAGTTTTAGTTTAGTTTAGTCTTAGTCTTAGTCTGTTTTTGTTTTAGTTAGTTACTAACTGCAAACTGTCAAACCTAACAATGAGTTATATTAGATGGGAAATAGTCATACCTCATGAGGAATGACATAATGACACAACATGAAGCTGTTGGAACCACCATTCCCTATACCGCATTATATTTCACCAGACCTAAGAATCCATAAAGCAATAATACAATATGTGGACGCGTCCTTGGGGATCTCTGTAGGCGGGTAGGACCCCCATTTCCCTAAGGTACAGCTCCACTAAACATCTCTTTTTAAGTACAATAGACAAAGGTGAAATATTTAAAATCATTGATTAACACCCTTCAACGCCCAGTACATACAACCAAGATAAAAATCCAACAACCATCTTAACAAAAAAACCCTATCATAACAACAGTTTATCTGTCTATATGATATGATGTAATAATGCTATAACTGTTGTAATGAATAAAAACCACGGCAATATACCATGGGATGTATGTAATAATGAGATGCTATGACTCATATAATGTTTTATATACTATGTAATATCTGTTGTTTACTCAATGTGTCATTCATTTGACCACTGTATGTTTAATTTGAAAAATTTTCCAATAAAAAATATTGTGATTGGTTTAACATAGAAAACTTACCGTTGGCTCTAGATTCTAATCTATCACTCCGATTTGCAAATGGATTTCACTGAAGCTGTAACTTTCCTCCCAGAACATAGTTTAGGGGCCATTACCTCTTCAACTATAGTAATTTTTCTTTCGATTGCAAACGTAACCAGTTTTTCAATGGTGTAATGGTTTAACATAGAAAACGTACCGTTGGCTCTAGATTCTAATCTATCACTCCGATTTGCAAACGGATTTCACTGAAGCTGTAACTTTCATCCCAGAACATAGTTTAGGGGCCATTACCTCTTCAACTATACTCATTTTTCTTTCGATTGCAAACGTAACCAGTTTTTCAATGGTGTAATGGTTTAACATAGAAAACGTACCGTTGGCTCTAGATTCTAATCTATCACTCCGATTTGCAAACGGATTTCACTGAAGCTGTAACTTTCATCCCAGAACATAGTTTAGGGGCCATTACCTCTTCAACTATAGTCATTTTTCTTTCGATTGCAAACGTAACCAGTTTTTCAATGGTGTAATGGTTTAACATAGAAAACGTACCGTTGGCTCTAGATTCTAATCTATCACTCCGATTTGCAAACGGATTTCACTGAAGCTGTAACTTTCATCCCAGAACATAGTTTAGGGGCCATTACCTCTTCAACTATAGTCATTTTTCTTTCGATTGCAAACGTAACCAGTTTTTCAATGGTGTAATGGTTTAACATAGAAAACGTACTGTTGCCTCTAGATTCTAATCTATCACTCCAATTTGCAAACGGATTTCACTGAAACTGTATTTTTCATCCCAGAACATAGTTTAGGGGCCATTACCTCTTCAACTATAGTCATTTTTCTTTCGATTGCAAACGTAACCAGTTTTTCAATGGTGTAATGGTTTAACATAGAAAACTTACCGTTGGCTCTAGATTCTAATCTATCACTCCGATTTGCAAACGGATTTCACTGAAGCTGTATTTTTCATCCCAGAACATAGTTTAGGGGCCATTACCTCTTCAACTATAGTCATTTTTCTTTCGATTGCAAACGTAACCAGTTTTTCAATGGTGTAATGGTTTAACATAGAAAACTTACTGTTGGCTCTAGATTCTAATCTATCACTCCGATTTGCAAACGGATTTCACTGAAGCTGTAACTTTCATCCCAGAACATAGTTTAGGGGCCATTACTTCTTCAACTATAGTCATTTTTCTTTCGATTGCAAACGTAACCAGTTTTTCAATGGTGTAATGGTTTAACATAGAAAACTTACCGTTGGCTCTAGATTCTAATCTATCACTCCGATTTGCAAACGGATTTCACTGAAGCTGTAACTTTCATCCCAGAACATAGTTTAGGGGCCATTACCTCTTCAACTATAGTCATTTTTCTTTCGATTGCAAACGTAACCAGTTTTTCAATGGTGTAATGGTTTAACATAGAAAACGTACCGTTGGCTCTAGATTCTAATCTATCACTCCGATTTGCAAACGGATTTCACTGAAGCTGTAACTTTCATCCCAGAACATAGTTTAGGGGCCATTACCTCTTCAACTATAGTCATTTTTCTTTCGATTGCAAACGTAACCAGTTTTTCAATGGTGTAATCGTTTAACATAGAAAACGTACCGTTGGCTCTAGATTCTAATCTATCACTCCGATTTGCAAACGGATTTCACTGAAGCTGTAACTTTCATCCCAGAACATAGTTTAGGGGCCATTACCTCTTCAACTATAGTCATTTTTCTTTCGATTGCAAACGTAACCAGTTTTTCGCTGGTGTAATGGTTTAACATAGAAAAGTTACCGTTGGCTCTAGATTCTAATCTATCACTCTGATTTGCAAACGGATTTCACTGAAGCTGTAACTTTCATCCCAGAACATAGTTTAGGGGCCATTACCTCTTCAACTATAGTCATTTTTCTTTCGATTGCAAACGTAACCAGTTTTTCAATGGTGTAATGGTTTAACATAGAAAACGTACCGTTGCCTCTAGATTCTAATCTATCACTCCAATTTGCAAACGGATTTCACTGAAACTGTATTTTTCATCCCAGAACATAGTTTAGGGGCCATTACCTCTTCAACTATAGTCATTTTTCTTTCGATTGCAAACGTAACCAGTTTTTCAATGGTGTAATGGTTTAACATAGAAAACTTACCGTTGGCTCTAGATTCTAATCTATCACTCCGATTTGCAAACGGATTTCACTGAAGCTGTATTTTTCATCCCAGAACATAGTTTAGGGGCCATTACCTCTTCAACTATAGTCATTTTTCTTTCGATTGCAAACGTAACCAGTTTTTCAATGGTGTAATGGTTTAACATAGAAAACTTACCGTTGGCTCTAGATTCTAATCTATCACTCCGATTTGCAAACGGATTTCACTGAAGCTGTATTTTTCATCCCAGAACATAGTTTAGGGGCCATTACTTCTTCAACTATAGTCATTTTTCTTTTGATTGCAAACGTAACCAGTTTTTCAATGGTGTAATGGTTTAACATAGAAAACTTACCGTTGGCTCTAGATTCTAATCTATCACTCCGATTTGCAAACGGATTTCACTGAAGCTGTAACTTTCATCCCAGAACATAGTTTAGGGGCCATTACTTCTTCAACTATAGTCATTTTTCTTTCGATTGCAAACGTAACCAGTTTTTCAATGGTGTAATGGTTTAACATAGAAAACGTACCGTTGGCTCTAGATTCTAATCTATCACTCCGATTTGCAAACGGATTTCACTGAAGCTGTAACTTTCATCCCAGAACATAGTTTAGGGGCCATTACTTCTTCAACTATAGTCATTTTTCTTTCGATTGCAAACGTAACCAGTTTTTCAATGGTGTAATGGTTTAACATAGAAAACTTACCGTTGGCTCTAGATTCTAATCTATCACTCCGATTTGCAAACGGATTTCACTGAAGCTGTAACTTTCATCCCAGAACATAGTTTAGGGGCCATTACCTCTTCAACTATAGTCATTTTTCTTTCGATTGCAAACGTAACCAGTTTTTCAATGGTGTAATGGTTTAACATAGAAAACGTACCGTTGCCTCTAGATTCTAATCTATCACTCCAATTTGCAAACGGATTTCACTGAAACTGTATTTTTCATCCCAGAACATAGTTTAGGGGCCATTACCTCTTCAACTATAGTCATTTTTCTTTCGATTGCAAACGTAACCAGTTTTTCAATGGTGTAATGGTTTAACATAGAAAACTTACCGTTGGCTCTAGATTCTAATCTATCACTCCGATTTGCAAACGGATTTCACTGAAGCTGTATTTTTCATCCCAGAGCATAGTTTAGGGGCCATTACCTCTTCAACTATAGTCATTTTTCTTTCGATTGCAAACGTAACCAGTTTTTCAATGGTGTAATGGTTTAACATAGAAAACTTACCGTTGGCTCTAGATTCTAATCTATCACTCCGATTTGCAAACGGATTTCACTGAAGCTGTATTTTTCATCCCAGAACATAGTTTAGGGGCCATTACTTCTTCAACTATAGTCATTTTTCTTTCGATTGCAAACGTAACCAGTTTTTCAATGGTGTAATGGTTTAACATAGAAAACTTACCGTTGGCTCTAGATTCTAATCTATCACTCCGATTTGCAAACGGATTTCACTGAAGCTGTAACTTTCATCCCAGAACATAGTTTAGGGGCCATTACTTCTTCAACTATAGTCATTTTTCTTTCGATTGCAAACGTAACCAGTTTTTCAATGGTGTAATGGTTTAACATAGAAAACTTACTGTTGGCTCTAGATTCTAATCTATCACTCCGATTTGCAAACGGATTTCACTGAAGCTGTAACTTTCATCCCAGAACATAGTTTAGGGGCCATTACTTCTTCAACTATAGTCATTTTTCTTTCGATTGCAAACGTAACCAGTTTTTCAATGGTGTAATGGTTTAACATAGAAAACTTACCGTTGGCTCTAGATTCTAATCTATCACTCCGATTTGCAAACGGATTTCACTGAAGCTGTAACTTTCATCCCAGAACATAGTTTAGGGGCCATTACCTCTTCAACTATAGTAATTTTTCTTTCGATTGCAAACGTAACCAGTTTTTCAATGGTGTAATGGTTTAACATAGAAAACGTACCGTTGGCTCTAGATTCTAATCTATCACTCCGATTTGCAAACGGATTTCACTGAAGCTGTAACTTTCATCCCAGAACATAGTTTAGGGGCCATTACCTCTTCAACTATAGTCATTTTTCTTTCGATTGCAAACGTAACCAGTTTTTCAATGGTGTAATGGTTTAACATAGAAAACGTACCGTTGGCTCTAGATTCTAATCTATCACTCCGATTTGCAAACGGATTTCACTGAAGCTGTAACTTTCATCCCAGAACATAGTTTAGGGGCCATTACCTCTTCAACTATAGTCATTTTTCTTTCGATTGCAAACGTAACCAGTTTTTCAATGGTGTAATGGTTTAACATAGAAAACGTACCGTTGGCTCTAGATTCTAATCTATCACTCCGATTTGCAAACGGATTTCACTGAAGCTGTAACTTTCATCCCAGAACATAGTTTAGGGGCCATTACCTCTTCAACTATAGTCATTTTTCTTTCGATTGCAAACGTAACCAGTTTTTCAATGGTGTAATGGTTTAACATAGAAAACTTACCGTTGGCTCTAGATTCTAATCTATCACTCCGATTTGCAAACGGATTTCACTGAAGCTGTAACTTTCATCCCAGAACATAGTTTAGGGGCCATTACCTCTTCAACTATAGTCATTTTTCTTTCGATTGCAAACGTAACCAGTTTTTCAATGGTGTAATGCTTTAACATAGAAAACTTACCGTTGGCTCTAGATTCTAATCTATCACTCCGATTTGCAAACGGATTTCACTGAAGCTGTAACTTTCATCCCAGAACATAGTTTAGGGGCCATTACCTCTTCAACTATAGTCATTTTTCTTTCGATTGCAAACGTAACTAGTTTTTCAATGGTGTAATGGTTTAACATAGAAAACGTACCGTTGGCTCTAGATTCTAATCTATCACTCCGATTTGCAAACGGATTTCACTGAAGCTGTATTTTTCATCCCAGAACATAGTTTAGGGGCCATTACCTCTTCAATTATAGTCATTTTTCTTTCGATTGCAAACGTAACCAGTTTTTCAATGGTGTAATGGTTTAACATAGAAAACGTATCGTTGGCTCTAGATTCTAATCTATCACTCCGATTTGCAAACGGATGTCACTGAAGCTGTAACTTTTATCCCAGAACATAGTTTAGGGGCCATTACTTCTTCAACTATAGTCATTTTTCTTTCGATTGCAAACGTAACCAGTTTTTCAATGGTGTAATGGTTTAACATAGAAAACTTACCGTTGGCTCTAGATTCTAATCTATCACTCCGATTTGCAAACGGATTTCACTGAAGCTGTAACTTTCATCCCAGAACATAGTTCAGGGGCCATTACTTCTTCAACTATAGTCATTTTTCTTTCGATTGCAAACGTAACCAGTTTTTCAATGGTGTAATGGTTTAACATAGAAAACTTACCGTTGGCTCTAGATTCTAATCTATCACTCCGATTTGCAAACGGATTTCACTGAAGCTGTAACTTTCATCCCAGAACATAGTTTAGGGGCCATTACTTCTTCAACTATAGTCATTTTTCTTTCGATTGCAAACGTAACCAGTTTTTCAATGGTGTAATGGTTTAACATAGAAAACGTACCGTTGGCTCTAGATTCTAATCTATCACTCCGATTTGCAAACCGATTTCACTGAAGCTGTAACTTTCATCCCAGAACATAGTTTAGGGGCCATTACTTCTTCAACTATAGTCATTTTTCTTTCGATTGCAAACGTAACCAGTTTTTCAATGGTGTAATGGTTTAACATAGAAAACTTACCGTTGGCTCTAGATTCTAATCTATCACTCCGATTTGCAAACGGATTTCACTGAAGCTGTAACTTTCATCCCAGAACATAGTTTAGGGGCCATTACTTCTTCAACTATAGTCATTTTTCTTTCGATTGCAAACGTAACCAGTTTTTCAATGGTGTAATGGTTTAACATAGAAAACTTACCGTTGGCTCTAGATTCTAATCTATCACTCCGATTTGCAAACGGATTTCACTGAAGCTGTAACTTTCATCCCAGAACATAGTTTAGGGGCCATTACTTCTTCAACTATAGTCATTTTTCTTTCGATTGCAAACGTAACCAGTTTTTCAATGGTGTAATGGTTTAACATAGAAAACTTACCGTTGGCTCTAGATTCTAATCTATCACTCCGATTTGCAAACGGATTTCACTGAAGCTGTAACTTTCATCCCAGAACATAGTTTAGGGGCCATTACTTCTTCAACTATAGTCATTTTTCTTTCGATTGCAAACGTAACCAGTTTTTCAATGGTGTAATGGTTTAACATAGAAAACTTACCGTTGGCTCTAGATTCTAATCTATCACTCCGATTTGCAAACGGATTTCACTGAAGCTGTAACTTTCATCCCAGAACATAGTTTAGGGGCCATTACTTCTTCAACTATAGTCATTTTTCTTTCCATTGCAAACGTAACCAGTTTTTCAATGGTGTAATGGTTTAACATAGAAAACTTACCGTTGGCTCTAGATTCTAATCTATCACTCCGATTTGCAAACGGATTTCACTGAAGCTGTAACTTTCATCCCAGAACATAGTTTAGGGGCCATTACTTCTTCAACTATAGTCATTTTTCTTTCGATTGCAAACGTAACCAGTTTTTCAATGGTGTAATGGTTTAACATAGAAAACTTACCGTTGGCTCTAGATTCTAATCTATCACTCCGATTTGCAAACGGATTTCACTGAAGCTGTAACTTTCATCCCAGAACATAGTTTAGGGGCCATTACCTCTTCAACTATAGTCATTTTTCTTTCGATTGCAAACGTAACCAGTTTTTCAATGGTGTAATGGTTTAACATAGAAAACGTACCGTTGGCTCTAGATTCTAATCTATCACTCCGATTTGCAAACGGATTTCACTGAAGCTGTAACTTTCATCCCAGAACATAGTTTAGGGGCCATTACCTCTTCAACTATAGTCATTTTTCTTTCGATTGCAAACGTAACCAGTTTTTCAATGGTGTAATCGTTTAACATAGAAAACGTACCGTTGGCTCTAGATTCTAATCTATCACTCCGATTTGCAAACGGATTTCACTGAAGCTGTAACTTTCATCCCAGAACATAGTTTAGGGGCCATTACCTCTTCAACTATAGTCATTTTTCTTTCGATTGCAAACGTAACCAGTTTTTCAATGGTGTAATGGTTTAACATAGAAAAGTTACCGTTGGCTCTAGATTCTAATCTATCACTCTGATTTGCAAACGGATTTCACTGAAGCTGTAACTTTCATCCCAGAACATAGTTTAGGGGCCATTACCTCTTCAACTATAGTCATTTTTCTTTCGATTGCAAACGTAACCAGTTTTTCAATGGTGTAATGGTTTAACATAGAAAACGTACCGTTGCCTCTAGATTCTAATCTATCACTCCAATTTGCAAACGGATTTCACTGAAACTGTATTTTTCATCCCAGAACATAGTTTAGGGGCCATTACCTCTTCAACTATAGTCATTTTTCTTTCGATTGCAAACGTAACCAGTTTTTCAATGGTGTAATGGTTTAACATAGAAAACTTACCGTTGGCTCTAGATTCTAATCTATCACTCCGATTTGCAAACGGATTTCACTGAAGCTGTATTTTTCATCCCAGAACATAGTTTAGGGGCCATTACCTCTTCAACTATAGTCATTTTTCTTTCGATTGCAAACGTAACCAGTTTTTCAATGGTGTAATGGTTTAACATAGAAAACTTACCGTTGGCTCTAGATTCTAATCTATCACTCCGATTTGCAAACGGATTTCACTGAAGCTGTATTTTTCATCCCAGAACATAGTTTAGGGGCCATTACTTCTTCAACTATAGTCATTTTTCTTTTGATTGCAAACGTAACCAGTTTTTCAATGGTGTAATGGTTTAACATAGAAAACTTACCGTTGGCTCTAGATTCTAATCTATCACTCCGATTTGCAAACGGATTTCACTGAAGCTGTAACTTTCATCCCAGAACATAGTTTAGGGGCCATTACTTCTTCAACTATAGTCATTTTTCTTTCGATTGCAAACGTAACCAGTTTTTCAATGGTGTAATGGTTTAACATAGAAAACGTACCGTTGGCTCTAGATTCTAATCTATCACTCCGATTTGCAAACGGATTTCACTGAAGCTGTAACTTTCATCCCAGAACATAGTTTAGGGGCCATTACTTCTTCAACTATAGTCATTTTTCTTTCGATTGCAAACGTAACCAGTTTTTCAATGGTGTAATGGTTTAACATAGAAAACTTACCGTTGGCTCTAGATTCTAATCTATCACTCCGATTTGCAAACGGATTTCACTGAAGCTGTAACTTTCATCCCAGAACATAGTTTAGGGGCCATTACCTCTTCAACTATAGTCATTTTTCTTTCGATTGCAAACGTAACCAGTTTTTCAATGGTGTAATGGTTTAACATAGAAAACGTACCGTTGCCTCTAGATTCTAATCTATCACTCCAATTTGCAAACGGATTTCACTGAAACTGTATTTTTCATCCCAGAACATAGTTTAGGGGCCATTACCTCTTCAACTATAGTCATTTTTCTTTCGATTGCAAACGTAACCAGTTTTTCAATGGTGTAATGGTTTAACATAGAAAACTTACCGTTGGCTCTAGATTCTAATCTATCACTCCGATTTGCAAACGGATTTCACTGAAGCTGTATTTTTCATCCCAGAGCATAGTTTAGGGGCCATTACCTCTTCAACTATAGTCATTTTTCTTTCGATTGCAAACGTAACCAGTTTTTCAATGGTGTAATGGTTTAACATAGAAAACTTACCGTTGGCTCTAGATTCTAATCTATCACTCCGATTTGCAAACGGATTTCACTGAAGCTGTATTTTTCATCCCAGAACATAGTTTAGGGGCCATTACTTCTTCAACTATAGTCATTTTTCTTTCGATTGCAAACGTAACCAGTTTTTCAATGGTGTAATGGTTTAACATAGAAAACTTACCGTTGGCTCTAGATTCTAATCTATCACTCCGATTTGCAAACGGATTTCACTGAAGCTGTAACTTTCATCCCAGAACATAGTTTAGGGGCCATTACTTCTTCAACTATAGTCATTTTTCTTTCGATTGCAAACGTAACCAGTTTTTCAATGGTGTAATGGTTTAACATAGAAAACTTACTGTTGGCTCTAGATTCTAATCTATCACTCCGATTTGCAAACGGATTTCACTGAAGCTGTAACTTTCATCCCAGAACATAGTTTAGGGGCCATTACTTCTTCAACTATAGTCATTTTTCTTTCGATTGCAAACGTAACCAGTTTTTCAATGGTGTAATGGTTTAACATAGAAAACTTACCGTTGGCTCTAGATTCTAATCTATCACTCCGATTTGCAAACGGATTTCACTGAAGCTGTAACTTTCATCCCAGAACATAGTTTAGGGGCCATTACCTCTTCAACTATAGTAATTTTTCTTTCGATTGCAAACGTAACCAGTTTTTCAATGGTGTAATGGTTTAACATAGAAAACGTACCGTTGGCTCTAGATTCTAATCTATCACTCCGATTTGCAAACGGATTTCACTGAAGCTGTAACTTTCATCCCAGAACATAGTTTAGGGGCCATTACCTCTTCAACTATAGTCATTTTTCTTTCGATTGCAAACGTAACCAGTTTTTCAATGGTGTAATGGTTTAACATAGAAAACGTACCGTTGGCTCTAGATTCTAATCTATCACTCCGATTTGCAAACGGATTTCACTGAAGCTGTAACTTTCATCCCAGAACATAGTTTAGGGGCCATTACCTCTTCAACTATAGTCATTTTTCTTTCGATTGCAAACGTAACCAGTTTTTCAATGGTGTAATGGTTTAACATAGAAAACGTACCGTTGGCTCTAGATTCTAATCTATCACTCCGATTTGCAAACGGATTTCACTGAAGCTGTAACTTTCATCCCAGAACATAGTTTAGGGGCCATTACCTCTTCAACTATAGTCATTTTTCTTTCGATTGCAAACGTAACCAGTTTTTCAATGGTGTAATGGTTTAACATAGAAAACTTACCGTTGGCTCTAGATTCTAATCTATCACTCCGATTTGCAAACGGATTTCACTGAAGCTGTAACTTTCATCCCAGAACATAGTTTAGGGGCCATTACCTCTTCAACTATAGTCATTTTTCTTTCGATTGCAAACGTAACCAGTTTTTCAATGGTGTAATGCTTTAACATAGAAAACTTACCGTTGGCTCTAGATTCTAATCTATCACTCCGATTTGCAAACGGATTTCACTGAAGCTGTAACTTTCATCCCAGAACATAGTTTAGGGGCCATTACCTCTTCAACTATAGTCATTTTTCTTTCGATTGCAAACGTAACTAGTTTTTCAATGGTGTAATGGTTTAACATAGAAAACGTACCGTTGGCTCTAGATTCTAATCTATCACTCCGATTTGCAAACGGATTTCACTGAAGCTGTATTTTTCATCCCAGAACATAGTTTAGGGGCCATTACCTCTTCAATTATAGTCATTTTTCTTTCGATTGCAAACGTAACCAGTTTTTCAATGGTGTAATGGTTTAACATAGAAAACGTATCGTTGGCTCTAGATTCTAATCTATCACTCCGATTTGCAAACGGATGTCACTGAAGCTGTAACTTTTATCCCAGAACATAGTTTAGGGGCCATTACTTCTTCAACTATAGTCATTTTTCTTTCGATTGCAAACGTAACCAGTTTTTCAATGGTGTAATGGTTTAACATAGAAAACTTACCGTTGGCTCTAGATTCTAATCTATCACTCCGATTTGCAAACGGATTTCACTGAAGCTGTAACTTTCATCCCAGAACATAGTTCAGGGGCCATTACTTCTTCAACTATAGTCATTTTTCTTTCGATTGCAAACGTAACCAGTTTTTCAATGGTGTAATGGTTTAACATAGAAAACTTACCGTTGGCTCTAGATTCTAATCTATCACTCCGATTTGCAAACGGATTTCACTGAAGCTGTAACTTTCATCCCAGAACATAGTTTAGGGGCCATTACTTCTTCAACTATAGTCATTTTTCTTTCGATTGCAAACGTAACCAGTTTTTCAATGGTGTAATGGTTTAACATAGAAAACGTACCGTTGGCTCTAGATTCTAATCTATCACTCCGATTTGCAAACCGATTTCACTGAAGCTGTAACTTTCATCCCAGAACATAGTTTAGGGGCCATTACTTCTTCAACTATAGTCATTTTTCTTTCGATTGCAAACGTAACCAGTTTTTCAATGGTGTAATGGTTTAACATAGAAAACTTACCGTTGGCTCTAGATTCTAATCTATCACTCCGATTTGCAAACGGATTTCACTGAAGCTGTAACTTTCATCCCAGAACATAGTTTAGGGGCCATTACTTCTTCAACTATAGTCATTTTTCTTTCGATTGCAAACGTAACCAGTTTTTCAATGGTGTAATGGTTTAACATAGAAAACTTACCGTTGGCTCTAGATTCTAATCTATCACTCCGATTTGCAAACGGATTTCACTGAAGCTGTAACTTTCATCCCAGAACATAGTTTAGGGGCCATTACTTCTTCAACTATAGTCATTTTTCTTTCGATTGCAAACGTAACCAGTTTTTCAATGGTGTAATGGTTTAACATAGAAAACTTACCGTTGGCTCTAGATTCTAATCTATCACTCCGATTTGCAAACGGATTTCACTGAAGCTGTAACTTTCATCCCAGAACATAGTTTAGGGGCCATTACTTCTTCAACTATAGTCATTTTTCTTTCGATTGCAAACGTAACCAGTTTTTCAATGGTGTAATGGTTTAACATAGAAAACTTACCGTTGGCTCTAGATTCTAATCTATCACTCCGATTTGCAAACGGATTTCACTGAAGCTGTAACTTTCATCCCAGAACATAGTTTAGGGGCCATTACTTCTTCAACTATAGTCATTTTTCTTTCAATTGCAAACGTAACCAGTTTTTCAATGGTGTAATGGTTTAACATAGAAAACTTACCGTTGGCTCTAGATTCTAATCTATCACTCCGATTTGCAAACGGATTTCACTGAAGCTGTAACTTTCATCCCAGAACATAGTTTAGGGGCCATTACTTCTTCAACTATAGTCATTTTTCTTTCAATTGCAAACGTAACCAGTTTTTCAATGGTGTAATGGTTTAACATAGAAAACTTACCGTTGGCTCTAGATTCTAATCTATCACTCCGATTTGCAAACGGATTTCACTGAAGCTGTAACTTTCATCCCAGAACATAGTTTAGGGGCCATTACTTCTTCAACTTCTTTCGTTTCAAGGGTGTTTATTGAAAGATAGTGTCACATACATAATAATCACAAAACATACAATGTTCCCCCTTAGGGGATTGTTGGAACAGCTTTAGAAATTAACAATTATTGCAGTTCAAACGATATAACTACAAGCTATTAAGTAATAATTTTAAGATATCAAAGAATGTGCACTCCCTTGTCTTTTTTAATCGGAATGAGATGAAGGGAGGAAGGATAGGGAAGGGAAAGGGGAGGGGGAGGGAGGGGGATAGGGAGGGGGTGGATTAGAGGAAGTCAGCCCTAAGTGGGAATTCCACAGCATGTCCGGGGCTCTTTCGATTGCAAACATAACCAGTTTTTCAATGGTGTAATGGTTTAACATAGAAAACTTACCGTTGGCTCTAGATTCTAATCTATCACTCCGATTTGCAAACGGATTTCACTGAAGCTGTAACTTTCATCCCAGAACATAGTTTAGGGGCCATTACTTCTTCAACTATAGTCATTTTTCTTTCGATTGCAAACGTAACCAGTTTTTCAATGGTGTAATGGTTTAACATAGAAAACGTACCGTTGGCTCTAGATTCTAATCTATCACTCCGATTTGCAAACGGATTTCACTGAAGCTGTAACTTTCATCCCAGAACATAGTTTAGGGGCCATTACTTCTTCAACTATAGTCATTTTTCTTTCGATTGCAAACGTAACCAGTTTTTCAATGGTGTAATGGTTTAACATAGAAAACTTACCGTTGGCTCTAGATTCTAATCTATCACTCCGATTTGCAAACGGATTTCACTGAAGCTGTAACTTTCATCCCAGAACATAGTTTAGGGGCCATTACCTCTTCAACTATAGTCATTTTTCTTTCGATTGCAAACGTAACCAGTTTTTCAATGGTGTAATGGTTTAACATAGAAAACGTACCGTTGCCTCTAGATTCTAATCTATCACTCCAATTTGCAAACGGATTTCACTGAAACTGTATTTTTCATCCCAGAACATAGTTTAGGGGCCATTACCTCTTCAACTATAGTCATTTTTCTTTCGATTGCAAACGTAACCAGTTTTTCAATGGTGTAATGGTTTAACATAGAAAACTTACCGTTGGCTCTAGATTCTAATCTATCACTCCGATTTGCAAACGGATTTCACTGAAGCTGTATTTTTCATCCCAGAGCATAGTTTAGGGGCCATTACCTCTTCAACTATAGTCATTTTTCTTTCGATTGCAAACGTAACCAGTTTTTCAATGGTGTAATGGTTTAACATAGAAAACTTACCGTTGGCTCTAGATTCTAATCTATCACTCCGATTTGCAAACGGATTTCACTGAAGCTGTATTTTTCATCCCAGAACATAGTTTAGGGGCCATTACTTCTTCAACTATAGTCATTTTTCTTTCGATTGCAAACGTAACCAGTTTTTCAATGGTGTAATGGTTTAACATAGAAAACTTACCGTTGGCTCTAGATTCTAATCTATCACTCCGATTTGCAAACGGATTTCACTGAAGCTGTAACTTTCATCCCAGAACATAGTTTAGGGGCCATTACTTCTTCAACTATAGTCATTTTTCTTTCGATTGCAAACGTAACCAGTTTTTCAATGGTGTAATGGTTTAACATAGAAAACTTACTGTTGGCTCTAGATTCTAATCTATCACTCCGATTTGCAAACGGATTTCACTGAAGCTGTAACTTTCATCCCAGAACATAGTTTAGGGGCCATTACTTCTTCAACTATAGTCATTTTTCTTTCGATTGCAAACGTAACCAGTTTTTCAATGGTGTAATGGTTTAACATAGAAAACTTACCGTTGGCTCTAGATTCTAATCTATCACTCCGATTTGCAAACGGATTTCACTGAAGCTGTAACTTTCATCCCAGAACATAGTTTAGGGGCCATTACCTCTTCAACTATAGTAATTTTTCTTTCGATTGCAAACGTAACCAGTTTTTCAATGGTGTAATGGTTTAACATAGAAAACGTACCGTTGGCTCTAGATTCTAATCTATCACTCCGATTTGCAAACGGATTTCACTGAAGCTGTAACTTTCATCCCAGAACATAGTTTAGGGGCCATTACCTCTTCAACTATAGTCATTTTTCTTTCGATTGCAAACGTAACCAGTTTTTCAATGGTGTAATGGTTTAACATAGAAAACGTACCGTTGGCTCTAGATTCTAATCTATCACTCCGATTTGCAAACGGATTTCACTGAAGCTGTAACTTTCATCCCAGAACATAGTTTAGGGGCCATTACCTCTTCAACTATAGTCATTTTTCTTTCGATTGCAAACGTAACCAGTTTTTCAATGGTGTAATGGTTTAACATAGAAAACGTACCGTTGGCTCTAGATTCTAATCTATCACTCCGATTTGCAAACGGATTTCACTGAAGCTGTAACTTTCATCCCAGAACATAGTTTAGGGGCCATTACCTCTTCAACTATAGTCATTTTTCTTTCGATTGCAAACGTAACCAGTTTTTCAATGGTGTAATGGTTTAACATAGAAAACTTACCGTTGGCTCTAGATTCTAATCTATCACTCCGATTTGCAAACGGATTTCACTGAAGCTGTAACTTTCATCCCAGAACATAGTTTAGGGGCCATTACCTCTTCAACTATAGTCATTTTTCTTTCGATTGCAAACGTAACCAGTTTTTCAATGGTGTAATGCTTTAACATAGAAAACTTACCGTTGGCTCTAGATTCTAATCTATCACTCCGATTTGCAAACGGATTTCACTGAAGCTGTAACTTTCATCCCAGAACATAGTTTAGGGGCCATTACCTCTTCAACTATAGTCATTTTTCTTTCGATTGCAAACGTAACTAGTTTTTCAATGGTGTAATGGTTTAACATAGAAAACGTACCGTTGGCTCTAGATTCTAATCTATCACTCCGATTTGCAAACGGATTTCACTGAAGCTGTATTTTTCATCCCAGAACATAGTTTAGGGGCCATTACCTCTTCAATTATAGTCATTTTTCTTTCGATTGCAAACGTAACCAGTTTTTCAATGGTGTAATGGTTTAACATAGAAAACGTATCGTTGGCTCTAGATTCTAATCTATCACTCCGATTTGCAAACGGATGTCACTGAAGCTGTAACTTTTATCCCAGAACATAGTTTAGGGGCCATTACTTCTTCAACTATAGTCATTTTTCTTTCGATTGCAAACGTAACCAGTTTTTCAATGGTGTAATGGTTTAACATAGAAAACTTACCGTTGGCTCTAGATTCTAATCTATCACTCCGATTTGCAAACGGATTTCACTGAAGCTGTAACTTTCATCCCAGAACATAGTTCAGGGGCCATTACTTCTTCAACTATAGTCATTTTTCTTTCGATTGCAAACGTAACCAGTTTTTCAATGGTGTAATGGTTTAACATAGAAAACTTACCGTTGGCTCTAGATTCTAATCTATCACTCCGATTTGCAAACGGATTTCACTGAAGCTGTAACTTTCATCCCAGAACATAGTTTAGGGGCCATTACTTCTTCAACTATAGTCATTTTTCTTTCGATTGCAAACGTAACCAGTTTTTCAATGGTGTAATGGTTTAACATAGAAAACGTACCGTTGGCTCTAGATTCTAATCTATCACTCCGATTTGCAAACCGATTTCACTGAAGCTGTAACTTTCATCCCAGAACATAGTTTAGGGGCCATTACTTCTTCAACTATAGTCATTTTTCTTTCGATTGCAAACGTAACCAGTTTTTCAATGGTGTAATGGTTTAACATAGAAAACTTACCGTTGGCTCTAGATTCTAATCTATCACTCCGATTTGCAAACGGATTTCACTGAAGCTGTAACTTTCATCCCAGAACATAGTTTAGGGGCCATTACTTCTTCAACTATAGTCATTTTTCTTTCGATTGCAAACGTAACCAGTTTTTCAATGGTGTAATGGTTTAACATAGAAAACTTACCGTTGGCTCTAGATTCTAATCTATCACTCCGATTTGCAAACGGATTTCACTGAAGCTGTAACTTTCATCCCAGAACATAGTTTAGGGGCCATTACTTCTTCAACTATAGTCATTTTTCTTTCGATTGCAAACGTAACCAGTTTTTCAATGGTGTAATGGTTTAACATAGAAAACTTACCGTTGGCTCTAGATTCTAATCTATCACTCCGATTTGCAAACGGATTTCACTGAAGCTGTAACTTTCATCCCAGAACATAGTTTAGGGGCCATTACTTCTTCAACTATAGTCATTTTTCTTTCGATTGCAAACGTAACCAGTTTTTCAATGGTGTAATGGTTTAACATAGAAAACTTACCGTTGGCTCTAGATTCTAATCTATCACTCCGATTTGCAAACGGATTTCACTGAAGCTGTAACTTTCATCCCAGAACATAGTTTAGGGGCCATTACTTCTTCAACTATAGTCATTTTTCTTTCAATTGCAAACGTAACCAGTTTTTCAATGGTGTAATGGTTTAACATAGAAAACTTACCGTTGGCTCTAGATTCTAATCTATCACTCCGATTTGCAAACGGATTTCACTGAAGCTGTAACTTTCATCCCAGAACATAGTTTAGGGGCCATTACTTCTTCAACTATAGTCATTTTTCTTTCAATTGCAAACGTAACCAGTTTTTCAATGGTGTAATGGTTTAACATAGAAAACTTACCGTTGGCTCTAGATTCTAATCTATCACTCCGATTTGCAAACGGATTTCACTGAAGCTGTAACTTTCATCCCAGAACATAGTTTAGGGGCCATTACTTCTTCAACTTCTTTCGTTTCAAGGGTGTTTATTGAAAGATAGTGTCACATACATAATAATCACAAAACATACAATGTTCCCCCTTAGGGGATTGTTGGAACAGCTTTAGAAATTAACAATTATTGCAGTTCAAACGATATAACTACAAGCTATTAAGTAATAATTTTAAGATATCAAAGAATGTGCACTCCCTTGTCTTTTTTAATCGGAATGAGATGAAGGGAGGAAGGATAGGGAAGGGAAAGGGGAGGGGGAGGGAGGGGGATAGGGAGGGGGTGGATTAGAGGAAGTCAGCCCTAAGTGGGAATTCCACAGCATGTCCGGGGCTCTTTCGATTGCAAACATAACCAGTTTTTCAATGGTGTAATGGTTTAACATAGAAAACTTACCGTTGGCTCTAGATTCTAATCTATCACTCCGATTTGCAAACGGATTTCACTGAAGCTGTAACTTTCATCCCAGAACATAGTTTAGGGGCCATTACTTCTTCAACTATAGTCATTTTTCTTTCGATTGCAAACGTAACCAGTTTTTCAATGGTGTAATGGTTTAACATAGAAAACGTACCGTTGGCTCTAGATTCTAATCTATCACTCCGATTTGCAAACGGATTTCACTGAAGCTGTAACTTTCATCCCAGAACATAGTTTAGGGGCCATTACTTCTTCAACTATAGTCATTTTTCTTTCGATTGCAAACGTAACCAGTTTTTCAATGGTGTAATGGTTTAACATAGAAAACTTACCGTTGGCTCTAGATTCTAATCTATCACTCCGATTTGCAAACGGATTTCACTGAAGCTGTAACTTTCATCCCAGAACATAGTTTAGGGGCCATTACCTCTTCAACTATAGTCATTTTTCTTTCGATTGCAAACGTAACCAGTTTTTCAATGGTGTAATGGTTTAACATAGAAAACGTACCGTTGCCTCTAGATTCTAATCTATCACTCCAATTTGCAAACGGATTTCACTGAAACTGTATTTTTCATCCCAGAACATAGTTTAGGGGCCATTACCTCTTCAACTATAGTCATTTTTCTTTCGATTGCAAACGTAACCAGTTTTTCAATGGTGTAATGGTTTAACATAGAAAACTTACCGTTGGCTCTAGATTCTAATCTATCACTCCGATTTGCAAACGGATTTCACTGAAGCTGTATTTTTCATCCCAGAGCATAGTTTAGGGGCCATTACCTCTTCAACTATAGTCATTTTTCTTTCGATTGCAAACGTAACCAGTTTTTCAATGGTGTAATGGTTTAACATAGAAAACTTACCGTTGGCTCTAGATTCTAATCTATCACTCCGATTTGCAAACGGATTTCACTGAAGCTGTATTTTTCATCCCAGAACATAGTTTAGGGGCCATTACTTCTTCAACTATAGTCATTTTTCTTTCGATTGCAAACGTAACCAGTTTTTCAATGGTGTAATGGTTTAACATAGAAAACTTACCGTTGGCTCTAGATTCTAATCTATCACTCCGATTTGCAAACGGATTTCACTGAAGCTGTAACTTTCATCCCAGAACATAGTTTAGGGGCCATTACTTCTTCAACTATAGTCATTTTTCTTTCGATTGCAAACGTAACCAGTTTTTCAATGGTGTAATGGTTTAACATAGAAAACTTACTGTTGGCTCTAGATTCTAATCTATCACTCCGATTTGCAAACGGATTTCACTGAAGCTGTAACTTTCATCCCAGAACATAGTTTAGGGGCCATTACTTCTTCAACTATAGTCATTTTTCTTTCGATTGCAAACGTAACCAGTTTTTCAATGGTGTAATGGTTTAACATAGAAAACTTACCGTTGGCTCTAGATTCTAATCTATCACTCCGATTTGCAAACGGATTTCACTGAAGCTGTAACTTTCATCCCAGAACATAGTTTAGGGGCCATTACCTCTTCAACTATAGTAATTTTTCTTTCGATTGCAAACGTAACCAGTTTTTCAATGGTGTAATGGTTTAACATAGAAAACGTACCGTTGGCTCTAGATTCTAATCTATCACTCCGATTTGCAAACGGATTTCACTGAAGCTGTAACTTTCATCCCAGAACATAGTTTAGGGGCCATTACCTCTTCAACTATAGTCATTTTTCTTTCGATTGCAAACGTAACCAGTTTTTCAATGGTGTAATGGTTTAACATAGAAAACGTACCGTTGGCTCTAGATTCTAATCTATCACTCCGATTTGCAAACGGATTTCACTGAAGCTGTAACTTTCATCCCAGAACATAGTTTAGGGGCCATTACCTCTTCAACTATAGTCATTTTTCTTTCGATTGCAAACGTAACCAGTTTTTCAATGGTGTAATGGTTTAACATAGAAAACGTACCGTTGGCTCTAGATTCTAATCTATCACTCCGATTTGCAAACGGATTTCACTGAAGCTGTAACTTTCATCCCAGAACATAGTTTAGGGGCCATTACCTCTTCAACTATAGTCATTTTTCTTTCGATTGCAAACGTAACCAGTTTTTCAATGGTGTAATGGTTTAACATAGAAAACTTACCGTTGGCTCTAGATTCTAATCTATCACTCCGATTTGCAAACGGATTTCACTGAAGCTGTAACTTTCATCCCAGAACATAGTTTAGGGGCCATTACCTCTTCAACTATAGTCATTTTTCTTTCGATTGCAAACGTAACCAGTTTTTCAATGGTGTAATGCTTTAACATAGAAAACGTACCGTTGGCTCTAGATTCTAATCTATCACTCCGATTTGCAAACGGATTTCACTGAAGCTGCACTTTCATCCCAGAACATATTTTAGGGGCCATTACCTCTTCAACTATAGTCATTTTTCTTTCGATTGCAGACGTAACCAGTTTTTCAATGGTGTAATGGTTTAACATAGAAAACTTACCGTTGGCTCTAGATTCTAATCTATCACTCCGATTTGCAAACGGATTTCACTGAAGCTGTATTTTTCATCCCAGAACATAGTTTAGGGGCCATTACCTCTTCAACTATAGTCATTTTTCTTTCGATTGCAAACGTAACCAGTTTTTCAATGGTGTAATGGTTTAACATAGAAAACGTACCGTTGGCTCTAGATTCTAATCTATCACTCCGATTTGCAAACGGATTTCACTGAAGCTGTAACTTTCATCCCAGAACATAGTTTAGGGGCCATTACCTCTTCAACTATAGTCATTTTTCTTTCGATTGCAAACGTAACCAGTTTTTCAATGGTGTAATGGTTTAACATAGAAAACTTACCGTTGGCTCTAGATTCTAATCTATCACTCCGATTTGCAAACGGATTTCACTGAAGCTGTAACTTTCATCCCAGAACATAGTTTAGGGGCCATTACCTCTTCAACTATAGTCATTTTTCTTTCGATTGCAAACGTAACCAGTTTTTCAATGGTGTAATGCTTTAACATAGAAAACGTACCGTTGGCTCTAGATTCTAATCTATCACTCCGATTTGCAAACGGATTTCACTGAAGCTGCACTTTCATCCCAGAACATAGTTTAGGGGCCATTACCTCTTCAACTATAGTCATTTTTCTTTCGATTGCAGACGTAACCAGTTTTTCAATGGTGTAATGGTTTAACATAGAAAACTTACCGTTGGCTCTAGATTCTAATCTATCACTCCGATTTGCAAACGGATTTCACTGAAGCTGTATTTTTCATCCCAGAACATAGTTTAGGGGCCATTACCTCTTCAACTATAGTCATTTTTCTTTCGATTGCAAACGTAACCAGTTTTTCAATGGTGTAATGGTTTAACATAGAAAACGTACCGTTGGCTCTAGATTCTAATCTATCACTCCGATTTGCAAACGGATTTCACTGAAGCTGTAACTTTCATCCCAGAACATAGTTTAGGGGCCATTACTTCTTCAACTATAGTCATTTTTCTTTCGATTGCAAACGTAACCAGTTTTTCAATGGTGTAATGGTTTAACATAGAAAACTTACCGTTGGCTCTAGATTCTAATCTATCACTCCGATTTGCAAACGGATTTCACTGAAACTGTATTTTTCATCCCAGAACATAGTTTAGGGGCCATTACCTCTTCAACTATAGTCATTTTTCTTTCGATTGCAAACGTAACCAGTTTTTCAATGGTGTAATGGTTTAACATAGAAAACTTACCGTTGGCTCTAGATTCTAATCTATCACTCCGATTTGCAAACGGATTTCACTGAAGCTGTATTTTTCATCCCAGAGCATAGTTTAGGGGCCATTACCTCTTCAACTATAGTCATTTTTCTTTCGATTGCAAACGTAACCAGTTTTTCAATGGTGTAATGGTTTAACATAGAAAACTTACCGTTGGCTCTAGATTCTAATCTATCACTCCGATTTGCAAACGGATTTCACTGAAGCTGTATTTTTCATCCCAGAACATAGTTTAGGGGCCATTACTTCTTCAACTATAGTCATTTTTCTTTCGATTGCAAACGTAACCAGTTTTTCAATGGTGTAATGGTTTAACATAGAAAACTTACCGTTGGCTCTAGATTCTAATCTATCACTCCGATTTGCAAACGGATTTCACTGAAGCTGTAACTTTCATCCCAGAACATAGTTTAGGGGCCATTACTTCTTCAACTATAGTCATTTTTCTTTCGATTGCAAACGTAACCAGTTTTTCAATGGTGTAATGGTTTAACATAGAAAACTTACTGTTGGCTCTAGATTCTAATCTATCACTCCGATTTGCAAACGGATTTCACTGAAGCTGTAACTTTCATCCCAGAACATAGTTTAGGGGCCATTACTTCTTCAACTATAGTCATTTTTCTTTCGATTGCAAACGTAACCAGTTTTTCAATGGTGTAATGGTTTAACATAGAAAACTTACCGTTGGCTCTAGATTCTAATCTATCACTCCGATTTGCAAACGGATTTCACTGAAGCTGTAACTTTCATCCCAGAACATAGTTTAGGGGCCATTACCTCTTCAACTATAGTAATTTTTCTTTCGATTGCAAACGTAACCAGTTTTTCAATGGTGTAATGGTTTAACATAGAAAACGTACCGTTGGCTCTAGATTCTAATCTATCACTCCGATTTGCAAACGGATTTCACTGAAGCTGTAACTTTCATCCCAGAACATAGTTTAGGGGCCATTACCTCTTCAACTATAGTCATTTTTCTTTCGATTGCAAACGTAACCAGTTTTTCAATGGTGTAATGGTTTAACATAGAAAACGTACCGTTGGCTCTAGATTCTAATCTATCACTCCGATTTGCAAACGGATTTCACTGAAGCTGTAACTTTCATCCCAGAACATAGTTTAGGGGCCATTACCTCTTCAACTATAGTCATTTTTCTTTCGATTGCAAACGTAACCAGTTTTTCAATGGTGTAATGGTTTAACATAGAAAACGTACCGTTGGCTCTAGATTCTAATCTATCACTCCGATTTGCAAACGGATTTCACTGAAGCTGTAACTTTCATCCCAGAACATAGTTTAGGGGCCATTACCTCTTCAACTATAGTCATTTTTCTTTCGATTGCAAACGTAACCAGTTTTTCAATGGTGTAATGGTTTAACATAGAAAACTTACCGTTGGCTCTAGATTCTAATCTATCACTCCGATTTGCAAACGGATTTCACTGAAGCTGTAACTTTCATCCCAGAACATAGTTTAGGGGCCATTACCTCTTCAACTATAGTCATTTTTCTTTCGATTGCAAACGTAACCAGTTTTTCAATGGTGTAATGCTTTAACATAGAAAACGTACCGTTGGCTCTAGATTCTAATCTATCACTCCGATTTGCAAACGGATTTCACTGAAGCTGCACTTTCATCCCAGAACATAGTTTAGGGGCCATTACCTCTTCAACTATAGTCATTTTTCTTTCGATTGCAGACGTAACCAGTTTTTCAATGGTGTAATGGTTTAACATAGAAAACTTACCGTTGGCTCTAGATTCTAATCTATCACTCCAATTTGCAAACGGATTTCACTGAAGCTGTAACTTTCATCCCAGAACATAGTTTAGGGGCCATTACCTCTTCAACTATAGTCATTTTTCTTTCGATTGCAAACGTAACCAGTTTTTCAATGGTGTAATGGTTTAACATAGAAAACTTACCGTTGGCTCTAGATTCTAATCTATCACTCCGATTTGCAAACGGATTTCACTGAAGCTGTAACTTTCATCCCAGAACATAGTTTAGGGGCCATTACCTCTTCAACTATAGTCATTTTTCTTTCGATTGCAAACGTAACCAGTTTTTCAATGGTGTAATGCTTTAACATAGAAAACGTACCGTTGGCTCTAGATTCTAATCTATCACTCCGATTTGCAAACGGATTTCACTGAAGCTGCACTTTCATCCCAGAACATAGTTTAGGGGCCATTACCTCTTCAACTATAGTCATTTTTCTTTCGATTGCAGACGTAACCAGTTTTTCAATGGTGTAATGGTTTAACATAGAAAACTTACCGTTGGCTCTAGATTCTAATCTATCACTCCAATTTGCAAACGGATTTCACTGAAGCTGTATTTTTCATCCCAGAACATAGTTTAGGGGCCATTACCTCTTCAACTATAGTCATTTTTCTTTCGATTGCAAACGTAACCAGTTTTTCAATGGTGTAATGGTTTAACATAGAAAACGTACCGTTGGCTCTAGATTCTAATCTATCACTCCGATTTGCAAACGGATTTCACTGAAGCTGTAACTTTCATCCCAGAACATAGTTTAGGGGCCATTACCTCTTCAACTATAGTCATTTTTCTTTCGATTGCAAACGTAACCAGTTTTTCAATGGTGTAATGGTTTAACATAGAAAACGTACCGTTGGCTCTAGATTCTAATCTATCACTCCGATTTGCAAACGGATTTCACTGAAGCTGTAACTTTCATCCCAGAACATAGTTTAGGGGCCATTACCTCTTCAACTATAGTCATTTTTCTTTCGATTGCAAACGTAACCAGTTTTTCAATGGTGTAATGGTTTAACATAGAAAACGTACCGTTGGCTCTAGATTCTAATCTATCACTCCGATTTGCAAACGGATTTCACTGAAGCTGTAACTTTCATCCCAGAACATAGTTTAGGGGCCATTACCTCTTCAACTATAGTCATTTTTCTTTCGATTGCAAACGTAACCAGTTTTTCAATGGTGTAATGGTTTAACATAGAAAAACTTACCGTTGGCTCTAGATTCTAATCTATCACTCCGATTTGCAAACGGATTTCACTGAAGCTGTAACTTTCATCCCAGAACATAGTTTAGGGGCCATTACCTCTTCAACTATAGTCATTTTTCTTTCGATTGCAAACGTAACCAGTTTTTCAATGGTGTAATGCTTTAACATAGAAAACGTACCGTTGGCTCTAGATTCTAATCTATCACTCCGATTTGCAAACGGATTTCACTGAAGCTGCACTTTCATCCCAGAACATAGTTTAGGGGCCATTACCTCTTCAACTATAGTCATTTTTCTTTCGATTGCAGACGTAACCAGTTTTTCAATGGTGTAATGGTTTAACATAGAAAACTTACCGTTGGCTCTAGATTCTAATCTTTCACTCCAATTTGCAAACGGATTTCACTGAAGCTGTATTTTTCATCCCAGAACATAGTTTAGGGGCCATTACCTCTTCAACTATAGTCATTTTTCTTTCGATTGCAAACGTAACCAGTTTTTCAATGGTGTAATGGTTTAACATAGAAAACGTACCGTTGGCTCTAGATTCTAATCTATCACTCCGATTTGCAAACGGATTTCACTGAAGCTGTAACTTTCATCCCAGAACATAGTTTAGGGGCCATTACCTCTTCAACTATAGTCATTTTTCTTTCGATTGCAAACGTAACCAGTTTTTCAATGGTGTAATGGTTTAACATAGAAAACGTGCCGTTGGCTCTAGATTCTAATCTATCACTCCGATTTGCAAACGGATTTCACTGAAGCTGTAACTTTCATCCCAGAACATAGTTTAGGGGCCATTACCTCTTCAACTATAGTCATTTTTCTTTCGATTGCAAACGTAACCAGTTTTTCAATGGTGTAATGCTTTAACATAGAAAACGTACCGTTGGCTCTAGATTCTAATCTATCACTCCGATTTGCAAACGGATTTCACTGAAGCTGTAACTTTCATCCCAGAACATAGTTTAGGGGCCATTACCTCTTCAACTATAGTCATTTTTCTTTCGATTGCAGACGTAACCAGTTTTTCAATGGTGTAATGGTTTAACATAGAAAACTTACCGTTGGCTCTAGATTCTAATCTATCACTCCGATTTGCAAACGGATTTCACTGAAGCTGTATTTTTCCTCCCAGAACATAGTTTATGGGCCATTACCTCTTCAACTATAGTCATTTTTCTTTCGCTTGCAAACGTAACCAGTTTTTCAATGGTGTAATGGTTTAACATAGAAAACGTACCGTTGGCTCTAGATTCTAATCTATCACTCCGATTTGCAAACGGATTTCACTGAAGCTGTAACTTTCATCCCAGAACATAGTTTAGGGGCCATTACCTCTTCAACTATAGTCATTTTTCTTTCGATTGCAAACATAACCAGTTTTTCAATGGTGTAATGGTTTAACATAGAAAACGTACCGTTGGCTCTAGATTCTAATCTATCACTCCGATTTGCAAACGGATTTTACTGAAGCTGTAACTTTCATCCCAGAACATAGTTTAGGGGCCATTACCTCTTCAACTATAGTCATTTTTCTTTCGATTGCAAACGTAACCAGTTTTTCAATGGTGTAATGGTTTAACATAGAAAACATACCGTTGGCTCTAGATTCTAATCTATCACTCCGATTTGCAAACGGATTTCACTGAAGCTGTAACTTTCATCCCAGAACATAGTTTAGGGGCCATTACCTCTTCAACTATAGTCATTTTTCTTTCGATTGCAAACGTAACCAGTTTTTCAATGGTGTAATGGTTTAACATTGAAAACGTACCGTTGGCTCTAGATTCTAATCTATCACTCCGATTTGCAAACGGATTTCCCTGAAGCTGTAACTTTCATCCCAGAACATAATTTAGGGGCCATTACCTCTTCAACTATAGTCATTTTTCTTTCGATTGCAAACGTAACTAGTTTTTCAATGGTGTAATGGTTTAACATAGAAAACGTACCGTTGGCTCTAGATTCTAATCTATCACTCCGATTTGCAAACGGATTTCACTGAAGCTGTATTTTTCATCCCAGAACATAGTTTAGGGGCCATTACCTCTTCAATTATAGTCATTTTTCTTTCGATTGCAAACGTAACCAGTTTTTCAATGGTGTAATGGTTTAACATAGAAAACGTATCGTTGGCTCTAGATTCTAATCTATCACTCCGATTTGCAAACGGATGTCACTGAAGCTGTAACTTTTATCCCAGAACATAGTTTAGGGGCCATTACTTCTTCAACTATAGTCATTTTTCTTTCGATTGCAAACGTAACCAGTTTTTCAATGGTGTAATGGTTTAACATAGAAAACTTACCGTTGGCTCTAGATTCTAATCTATCACTCCGATTTGCAAACGGATTTCACTGAAGCTGTAACTTTCATCCCAGAACATAGTTCAGGGGCCATTACTTCTTCAACTATAGTCATTTTTCTTTCGATTGCAAACGTAACCAGTTTTTCAATGGTGTAATGGTTTAACATAGAAAACTTACCGTTGGCTCTAGATTCTAATCTATCACTCCGATTTGCAAACGGATTTCACTGAAGCTGTAACTTTCATCCCAGAACATAGTTTAGGGGCCATTACTTCTTCAACTATAGTCATTTTTCTTTCGATTGCAAACGTAACCAGTTTTTCAATGGTGTAATGGTTTAACATAGAAAACGTACCGTTGGCTCTAGATTCTAATCTATCACTCCGATTTGCAAACGGATTTCACTGAAGCTGTAACTTTCATCCCAGAACATAGTTTAGGGGCCATTACTTCTTCAACTATAGTCATTTTTCTTTCGATTGCAAACGTAACCAGTTTTTCAATGGTGTAATGGTTTAACATAGAAAACTTACCGTTGGCTCTAGATTCTAATCTATCACTCCGATTTGCAAACGGATTTCACTGAAGCTGTAACTTTCATCCCAGAACATAGTTTAGGGGCCATTACTTCTTCAACTATAGTCATTTTTCTTTCGATTGCAAACGTAACCAGTTTTTCAATGGTGTAATGGTTTAACATAGAAAACTTACCGTTGGCTCTAGATTCTAATCTATCACTCCGATTTGCAAACGGATTTCACTGAAGCTGTAACTTTCATCCCAGAACATAGTTTAGGGGCCATTACTTCTTCAACTATAGTCATTTTTCTTTCGATTGCAAACGTAACCAGTTTTTCAATGGTGTAATGGTTTAACATAGAAAACTTACCGTTGGCTCTAGATTCTAATCTATCACTCCGATTTGCAAACGGATTTCACTGAAGCTGTAACTTTCATCCCAGAACATAGTTTAGGGGCCATTACTTCTTCAACTATAGTCATTTTTCTTTCAATTGCAAACGTAACCAGTTTTTCAATGGTGTAATGGTTTAACATAGAAAACTTACCGTTGGCTCTAGATTCTAATCTATCACTCCGATTTGCAAACGGATTTCACTGAAGCTGTAACTTTCATCCCAGAACATAGTTTAGGGGCCATTACTTCTTCAACTATAGTCATTTTTCTTTCAATTGCAAACGTAACCAGTTTTTCAATGGTGTAATGGTTTAACATAGAAAACTTACCGTTGGCTCTAGATTCTAATCTATCACTCCGATTTGCAAACGGATTTCACTGAAGCTGTAACTTTCATCCCAGAACATAGTTTAGGGGCCATTACTTCTTCAACTTCTTTCGTTTCAAGGGTGTTTATTAAAAGATAGTGTCACATACATAATAATCACAAAACATACAATGTTCCCCCTTAGGGGATTGTTGGAACAGCTTTAGAAATTAACAATTATTGCAGTTCAAACGATATAACTACAAGCTATTAAGTAATAATTTTAAGATATCAAAGAATGTGCACTCCCTTGTCTTTTTTAATCGGAATGAGATGAAGGGAGGAAGGATAGGGAAGGGAAAGGGGAGGGGGAGGGAGGGGGATAGGGAGGGGGTGGATTAGAGGAAGTCAGCCCTAAGTGGGAATTCCACAGCATGTCCGGGGCTCTTTCGATTGCAAACATAACCAGTTTTTCAATGGTGTAATGGTTTAACATAGAAAACTTACCGTTGGCTCTAGATTCTAATCTATCACTCCGATTTGCAAACGGATTTCACTGAAGCTGTAACTTTCATCCCAGAACATAGTTTAGGGGCCATTACTTCTTCAACTATAGTCATTTTTCTTTCAATTGCAAACGTAACCAGTTTTTCAATGGTGTAATGGTTTAACATAGAAAACGTACCGTTGGCTCTAGATTCTAATCTATCACTCCGATTTGCAAACGGATTTCACTGAAGCTGTAACTTTCATCCCAGAACATAGTTTAGGGGCCATTACTTCTTCAACTATAGTCATTTTTCTTTCGATTGCAAACGTAACCAGTTTTTCAATGGTGTAATGGTTTAACATAGAAAACTTACCGTTGGCTCTAGATTCTAATCTATCACTCCGATTTGCAAACGGATTTCACTGAAGCTGTAACTTTCATCCCAGAACATAGTTTAGGGGCCATTACTTCTTCAACTATAGTCATTTTTCTTTCGATTGCAAACGTAACCAGTTTTTCAATGGTGTAATGGTTTAACATAGAAAACTTACCGTTGGCTCTAGATTCTAATCTATCACTCCGATTTGCAAACGGATTTCACTGAAGCTGTAACTTTCATCCCAGAACATAGTTTAGGGGCCATTACTTCTTCAACTATAGTCATTTTTCTTTCGATTGCAAACGTAACCAGTTTTTCAATGGTGTAATGGTTTAACATAGAAAACTTACCGTTGGCTCTAGATTCTAATCTATCGCTCCGATTTGCAAACGGATTTCACTGAAGCTGTAACTTTCATCCCAGAACATAGTTTAGGGGCCATTACTTCTTCAACTATAGTCATTTTTCTTTCAATTGCAAACGTAACCAGTTTTTCAATGGTGTAATGGTTTAACATAGAAAACTTACCGTTGGCTCTAGATTCTAATCTATCACTCCGATTTGCAAACGGATTTCACTGAAGCTGTAACTTTCATCCCAGAACATAGTTTAGGGGCCATTACTTCTTCAACTATAGTCATTTTTCTTTCAATTGCAAACGTAACCAGTTTTTCAATGGTGTAATGGTTTAACATAGAAAAGTTACCGTTGGCTCTAGATTCTAATCTATCACTCCGATTTGCAAACGGATTTCACTGAAGCTGTAACTTTCATCCCAGAACATAGTTTAGGGGCCATTACTTCTTCAACTATAGTCATTTTTCTTTCGATTGCAAACGTAACCAGTTTTTCAATGGTGTAATGGTTTAACATAGAAAACTTACCGTTGGCTCTAGATTCTAATCTATCACTCCGATTTGCAAACGGATTTCACTGAAGCTGTAACTTTCATCCCAGAACATAGTTTAGGGGCCATTACTTCTTCAACTATAGTCATTTTTCTTTCAATTGCAAACGTAACCAGTTTTTCAATGGTGTAATGGTTTAACATAGAAAACTTACCGTTGGCTCTAGATTCTAATCTATCACTCCGATTTGCAAACGGATTTCACTGAAGCTGTATTTTTCCTCCCAGAACATAGTTTAGGGGCCATTACCTCTTCAACTATAGTCATTTTTCTTTCGCTTGCAAACGTAACCAGTTTTTCAATGGTGTAATGGTTTAACATAGAAAACGTACCGTTGGCTCTAGATTCTAATCTATCACTCCGATTTGCAAACGGATTTCACTGAAGCTGTAACTTTCATCCCAGAACATAGTTTAGGGGCCATTACCTCTTCAACTATAGTCATTTTTCTTTCGATTGCAAACATAACCAGTTTTTCAATGGTGTAATGGTTTAGCATAGAAAACGTACCGTTGGCTCTAGATTCTAATCTATCACTCCGATTTGCAAACGGATTTCACTGAAGCTGTAACTTTCATCCCAGAACATAGTTTAGGGGCCATTACCTCTTCAACTATAGTCATTTTTCTTTCGATTGCAAACGTAACCAGTTTTTCAATGGTGTAATGGTTTAACATAGAAAACATACCGTTGGCTCTAGATTCTAATCTATCACTCCGATTTGCAAACGGATTTCACTGAAGCTGTAACTTTCATCCCAGAACATAGTTTAGGGGCCATTACCTCTTCAACTATAGTCATTTTTCTTTCGATTGCAAACGTAACCAGTTTTTCAATGGTGTAATGGTTTAACATTGAAAACGTACCGTTGGCTCTAGATTCTAATCTATCACTCCGATTTGCAAACGGATTTCACTGAAGCTGTAACTTTCATCCCAGAACATAGTTTAGGGGCCATTACCTCTTCAACTATAGTCATTTTTCTTTCGATTGCAAACGTAACTAGTTTTTCAATGGTGTAATGGTTTAACATAGAAAACGTACCGTTGGCTCTAGATTCTAATCTATCACTCCGATTTGCAAACGGATTTCACTGAAGCTGTATTTTTCATCCCAGAACATAGTTTAGGGGCCATTACCTCTTCAATTATAGTCATTTTTCTTTCGATTGCAAACGTAACCAGTTTTTCAATGGTGTAATGGTTTAACATAGAAAACGTATCGTTGGCTCTAGATTCTAATCTATCACTCCGATTTGCAAACGGATGTCACTGAAGCTGTAACTTTCATCCCAGAACATAGTTTAGGGGCCATTACTTCTTCAACTATAGTCATTTTTCTTTCGATTGCAAACGTAACCAGTTTTTCAATGGTGTAATGGTTTAACATAGAAAACTTACCGTTGGCTCTAGATTCTAATCTATCACTCCGATTTGCAAACGGATTTCACTGAAGCTGTAACTTTCATCCCAGAACATAGTTCAGGGGCCATTACTTCTTCAACTATAGTCATTTTTCTTTCGATTGCAAACGTAACCAGTTTTTCAATGGTGTAATGGTTTAACATAGAAAACTTACCGTTGGCTCTAGATTCTAATCTATCACTCCGATTTGCAAACGGATTTCACTGAAGCTGTAACTTTCATCCCAGAACATAGTTTAGGGGCCATTACTTCTTCAACTATAGTCATTTTTCTTTCGATTGCAAACGTAACCAGTTTTTCAATGGTGTAATGGTTTAACATAGAAAACGTACCGTTGGCTCTAGATTCTAATCTATCACTCCGATTTGCAAACGGATTTCACTGAAGCTGTAACTTTCATCCCAGAACATAGTTTAGGGGCCATTACTTCTTCAACTATAGTCATTTTTCTTTCGATTGCAAACGTAACCAGTTTTTCAATGGTGTAATGGTTTAACATAGAAAACTTACCGTTGGCTCTAGATTCTAATCTATCGCTCCGATTTGCAAACGGATTTCACTGAAGCTGTAACTTTCATCCCAGAACATAGTTTAGGGGCCATTACTTCTTCAACTATAGTCATTTTTCTTTCAATTGCAAACGTAACCAGTTTTTCAATGGTGTAATGGTTTAACATAGAAAACTTACCGTTGGCTCTAGATTCTAATCTATCACTCCGATTTGCAAACGGATTTCACTGAAGCTGTAACTTTCATCCCAGAACATAGTTTAGGGGCCATTACTTCTTCAACTTCTTTCGTTTCAAGGGTGTTTATTGAAAGATAGTGTCACATACATAATAATCACAAAACATACAATGTTCCCCCTTAGGGGATTGTTGGAACAGCTTTAGAAATTAACAATTATTGCAGTTCAAACGATATAACTACAAGCTATTAAGTAATAATTTTAAGATATCAAAGAATGTGCACTCCCTTGTCTTTTTTAATCGGAATGAGATGAAGGGAGGAAGGATAGGGAAGGGAAAGGGGAGGGGGAGGGAGGGGGATAGGGAGGGGGTGGATTAGAGGAAGTCAGCCCTAAGTGGGAATTCCACAGCATGTCCGGGGCTCTTTCGATTGCAAACATAACCAGTTTTTCAATGGTGTAATGGTTTAACATAGAAAACTTACCGTTGGCTCTAGATTCTAATCTATCACTCCGATTTGCAAACGGATTTCACTGAAGCTGTAACTTTCATCCCAGAACATAGTTTAGGGGCCATTACTTCTTCAACTATAGTCATTTTTCTTTCGATTGCAAACGTAACCAGTTTTTCAATGGTGTAATGGTTTAACATAGAAAACTTACCGTTGGCTCTAGATTCTAATCTATCACTCCGATTTGCAAACGGATTTCACTGAAGCTGTAACTTTCATCCCAGAACATAGTTTAAGGGCCATTACTTCTTCAACTATAGTCATTTTTCTTTCGATTGCAAACGTAACCAGTTTTTCAATGGTGTAATGGTTTAACATAGAAAACTTACCGTTGGCTCTAGATTCTAATCTATCACTCCGATTTGCAAACGGATTTCACTGAAGCTGTAACTTTCATCCCAGAACATAGTTTAGGGGCCATTACTTCTTCAACTATAGTCATTTTTCTTTCGATTGCAAACGTAACCAGTTTTTCAATGGTGTAATGGTTTAACATAGAAAACTTACCGTTGGCTCTAGATTCTAATCTATCACTCCGATTTGCAAACGGATTTCACTGAAGCTGTAACTTTCATCCCAGAACATAGTTTAGGGGCCATTACTTCTTCAACTATAGTCATTTTTCTTTCGATTGCAAACGTAACCAGTTTTTCAATGGTGTAATGGTTTAACATAGAAAACTTACCGTTGGCTCTAGATTCTAATCTATCGCTCCGATTTGCAAACGGATTTCACTGAAGCTGTAACTTTCATCCCAGAACATAGTTTAGGGGCCATTACTTCTTCAACTATAGTCATTTTTCTTTCAATTGCAAACGTAACCAGTTTTTCAATGGTGTAATGGTTTAACATAGAAAACTTACCGTTGGCTCTAGATTCTAATCTATCACTCCGATTTGCAAACGGATTTCACTGAAGCTGTAACTTTCATCCCAGAACATAGTTTAGGGGCCATTACTTCTTCAACTATAGTCATTTTTCTTTCAATTGCAAACGTAACCAGTTTTTCAATGGTGTAATGGTTTAACATAGAAAAGTTACCGTTGGCTCTAGATTCTAATCTATCACTCCGATTTGCAAACGGATTTCACTGAAGCTGTAACTTTCATCCCAGAACATAGTTTAGGGGCCATTACTTCTTCAACTATAGTCATTTTTCTTTCGATTGCAAACGTAACCAGTTTTTCAATGGTGTAATGGTTTAACATAGAAAACTTACCGTTGGCTCTAGATTCTAATCTATCACTCCGATTTGCAAACGGATTTCACTGAAGCTGTAACTTTCATCCCAGAACATAGTTTAGGGGCCATTACTTCTTCAACTATAATCATTTTTCTTTCAATTGCAAACGTAACCAGTTTTTCAATGGTGTAATGGTTTAACATAGAAAACTTACCGTTGGCTCTAGATTCTAATCTATCACTCCGATTTGCAAACGGATTTCACTGAAGCTGTAACTTTCATCCCAGAACATAGTTTAGGGGCCATTACTTCTTCAACTATAGTCATTTTTCTTTCAATTGCAAACGTAACCAGTTTTTCAATGGTGTAATGGTTTAACATAGAAAACTTACCGTTGGCTCTAGATTCTAATCTATCACTCCGATTTGCAAACGGATTTCACTGAAGCTGTAACTTTCATCCCAGAACATAGTTTAGGGGCCATTACTTCTTCAACTTCTTTCGATTGCAAACGTAACCAGTTTTTTAATGGTGTAATGGTTTAACATAGAAAACTTACCGTTGGCTCTAGATTCTAATCTATCACTCCGATTTGCAAACGGATTTCACTGAAGCTGTAACTTTCATCCCAGAACATAGTTTAGGGGCCATTACTTCTTCAACTATAGTCATTTTTCTTTCGATTGCAAACGTAACCAGTTTTTCAATGGTGTAATGGTTTAACAAAGAAAACTTACCGTTGGCTCTAGATTCTAATCTATCACTCCGATTTGCAAACGGATTTCACTGAAGCTGTAACTTTCATCCCAGAACATAGTTTAGGGGCCATTACTTCTTCAACTTCTTTCGATTGCAAACGTAACCAGTTTTTTAATGGTGTAATGGTTTAACATAGAAAACTTACCGTTGGCTCTAGATTCTAATCTATCACTCCGATTTGCAAACGGATTTCACTGAAGCTGTAACTTTCATCCCAGAACATAGTTTAGGGGCCATTACTTCTTCAACTATAGTCATTTTTCTTTCGATTGCAAACGTAACCAGTTTTTCAATGGTGTAATGGTTTAACATAGAAAACTTACCGTTGGCTCTAGATTCTAATCTATCACTCCGATTTGCAAACGGATTTCACTGAAGCTGTAACTTTCATCCCAGAACATAGTTTAGGGGCCATTACTTCTTCAACTATGGTCATTTTTCTTTCGATTGCAAACGTAACCAGTTTTTCAATGGTGTAATGGTTTAACATAGAAAACTTACCGTTGGCTCTAGATTCTAATCTATCACTCCGATTTGCAAACGGATTTCACTGAAGCTGTAACTTTCATCCCAGAACATAGTTTAGGGGCCATTACTTCTTCAACTATAGTCATTTTTCTTTCGATTGCAAACGTAACCAGTTTTTCAATGGTGTAATGGTTTAACATAGAAAACTTACCGTTGGCTCTAGATTCTAATCTATCACTCCGATTTGCAAACGGATTTCACTGAAGCTGTAACTTTCATCCCAGAACATAGTTTAGGGGCCATTACTTCTTCAACTATAGTCATTTTTCTTTCGATTGCAAACGTAACCAGTTTTTCAATGGTGTAATGGTTTAACATAGAAAACTTACCGTTGGCTCTAGATTCTAATCTATCACTCCGATTTGCAAACGGATTTCACTGAAGCTGTAACTTTCATCCCAGAACATAGTTTAGGGGCCATTACTTCTTCAACTATAGTCATTTTTCTTTCGATTGCAAACGTAACCAGTTTTTCAATGGTGTAATGGTTTAACATAGAAAACTTACCGTTGGCTCTAGATTCTAATCTATCACTCCGATTTGCAAACGGATTTCACTAAAGCAGTAACTTTCATCCCAGAACATAGTTTAGGGGCCATTACTTCTTCAACTATAGTCATTTTTCTTTCGATTGCAAACGTAACCAGTTTTTCAATGGTGTAATGGTTTAACATAGAAAACTTACCGTTGGCTCTAGATTCTAATCTATCACTCCGATTTGCAAACGGATTTCACTGAAGCTGTAACTTTCATCCCAGAACATAGTTTAGGGGCCATTACTTCTTCAACTATAGTCATTTTTCTTTCGATTGCAAACGTAACCAGTTTTTCAATGGTGTAATGGTTTAACATAGAAACCTTACCGTTGGCTCTAGATTCTAATCTATCACTCCGATTTGCAAACGGATTTCACTGAAGCTGTAACTTTCATCCCAGAACATAGTTTAGGGGCCATTACTTCTTCAACTTCTTTCGATTGCAAACATAACCAGTTTTTCAATGGTGTAATGGTTTAACATAGAAAACTTACCGTTGGCTCTTGATTCTAATCTATCACTCCGATTTGCAAACGGATTTCACTGAAGCTGTAACTTTCATCCCAGAACATAGTTTAGGGGCCATTACTTCTTCAACTATAGTCATTTTTCTTTCGATTGCAAACGTAACCAGTTTTTCAATGGTGTAATGGTTTAACATAGAAAACTTACCGTTGGCTCTAGATTCTAATCTATCACTCCGATTTGCAAACGGATTTCACTGAAGCTGTAACTTTCATCCCAGAACATAGTTTAGGGGCCATTACTTCTTCAACTATAGTCATTTTTCTTTCGATTGCAAACGTAACCAGTTTTTCAATGGTGTAATGGTTTAACATAGAAAACTTTCCGTTGGCTCTAGATTCTAATCTATCACTCCGATTTGCAAACGGATTTCACTGAAGCTGTAACTTTCATCCCAGAACATAGTTTAGGGGCCATTACTTCTTCAACTATAGTCATTTTTCTTTCGATTGGAAACGTAACCAGTTTTTCAATGGTGTAATGGTTTAACATAGAAAACTTACCGTTGGCTCTAGATTCTAATCTATCACTCCGATTTGCAAACGGATTTCACTGAAGCTGTAACTTTCATCCCAGAACATAGTTTAGGGGCCATTACTTCTTCAACTATAGTCATTTTTCTTTCGATTGCAAACGTAACCAGTTTTTCAATGGTGTAATGGTTTAACATAGAAATGGGGCGTGGCTGGCTGCTGAGCTGCATGGCTGTGTGAGACTAGAGCTCTCTGCCTGAAACCCTCAGAAAGCGACTAAAAGCACCCTGAGAAGCCCCAATTTCTTCACTAAAAGATGGCAGGACACCCTGAGAGCGACTGGGAATACAGAGGAGCGAAAACAGGGAGGAATTACAGCTCCCCAGCGCTGAGAAAACTGTCTTCCTTCTATGAAGATGAAAACCAAGATGGCCACCGCTATCACAGAAGCGAGGCCCTGGAGAGATCCAGCTACAGGACTCCATCTCCAATACCGCTGAAAAACAGGTATGATCCTCTCCTCACCCCCTTCCCAAGAGGCCATGAAGCACTGTATGAGGAGGACAGCGATGAGGAGGCCTTCCAGCGGCAGCCGGCAGGCCAAAAAAGTCCGCGAACGGAGCCCCCTGAAGCAGGGACACACAGTAGCGCCGCTGGCCGATGCGGACTTCCAGAGCTCCGGGGAGCAGGTACGCGTACATTCCCCTGATCCATGCGTACAATTTGACGCGTCCGACCGCCCGCAAAATACGCATCCCGCTACTCCATGCGTACAAACGGTCGCATCCAACCAGGCCAGAAATCCGCAATACTCCTCTCCAGGCGTACAAACGGACGCATTAGCACTGCAAAGTGTCAACTCTCTCCCCCAACGTCCTCAAAGAAGTGATAGACAGCCACAGATCATAGATCCTATGGAATCCTTCCCGGTATCAGACCAACCGGTCACTCAACAATTCTTAAAAGACTTTATGCTTTCCTTTAGAGCTGGCATTCAGGAAGACATTAGAGACGTCAGGAGAGATTTACAATCACTAGCAGGCCATGTCGCGCAGATTGCTGGTGAAACAGATTCCAGACTCCTTAAACTGGAAAGAAGGATGGAACAGATGACCATAGCACACAACCATCTTGTCGGAGCACATAAGGAACTCCAAGAACAAAATAAGTTCATGAAGGAGAAGATATCCGACAATGAAGACCGGAATCGCCGGAACAATATCAAAATTAGAGGAGTACCAGAGTCGGTAAGCACTAATGAACTCAAGGATTATGTCAAAGACATTCTTAAATGCACTGCTCCAGAACTCCCAGAGAACGAGCTAGTAATTGATAGGGCCCACCGACTGCCAAAACCCTCACATGTGGCCAAACACCTCCCTCGTGATGTAATCACAAGAATTCATTTTTTCCATGCTAAGGAAAAAATGCTCTCAGCTACAAGAGGAGGAAGGAAATTGCCCAGCCCTTATCAGGACCTTATTCTTTACCAGGACCTCTCCCAAGCTACACTTCATGCCAGGAGGCAATTTTCAGAAGTTACCACCACTTTGCGCCACAGGAAGATAGATTACTCCTGGGGATTCCCTCCCAAGCTTCTAATAAATGACAATGGAACAATCTACGCTGCCAGAAGCCCAAAGGAAGCACGCGACTTGTTGGCTAGATGGGACATCCCAATTTTCATCCCAAGGGACCCCAGGAAGGATAAGCCAATATACCAGGTCTCCCTGTCCAAACAGCTGGCTTCTCCAAGACAAGCTCCCAGGAATGCTACCACCCAACAGATGGACACTGCTCCACCTCCTGACCAAGCGGAAAAAGAAAATTCTGCCGGGGCTTTTTCGGACACATGAGCAGATGGGTATTCACCACATACTTTTTTCCCCCAAGTAGCCTCTTTCCTTAGGGCCTACACTTCTTCCCCCTGAGGGAATCGGCTTGATTCTGAACCACTTGTGGTTGTTCCACCAATCAAGTCCTATTCTTGGAACTGATAGTTCTGAGTCCTGTTAACTGTTAACTTTTGGTTTTTGGTTGATTAGTTTAATTGCCTACTTAAGGCTCCTTTGCCTGGAGTCTCAGCAGGGAGGCTCTTCGGACCCCCATTCTCCGGGCCAGCAACTAATTGGAGGGTAGAACCGGATGCCCACCAGTTTTTTGCTTCTTCTTCTTCAGTTTTTAGCTTGTTTTGATATGCTGTGTAAAGTGTTGTATTGCCTAACTACTCTTTCTGAATATAGAGGTCTGTCGTGCAGTAGTCCTATGAACAACCCAGGGAGGTCTCGTGATGGTAAGACAAATTGGTATGGTATGTATAACTGCAAATTCATTAATAACAATGATGCAAGACTGTAACATCGTATCTATTAACGTGAGAGGACTGAACTCTTACAGAAAACGTTTTCTACTACAGAAATTAATCAAGGAACATAAGGCAGACATTGTATGTATTCAGGAGACTCATTTAACCAAAATCTCAGCAAGTAAGTTCAAACTCCATCAATTTTCAAATATTTTTCATTCCACCCTAAAAGGTAATAAAAAGAAAGCTGGAGTAAGTATTGCTTTTAAAGATACTCTAGGCTTAGTGATTGAGGAGACTTTCACCAGTGAAGACGGTAGACTAGTGATAGTACAGGGAAAGATCAACTCTCAGGAATATACTTTCACAAACATATAGGCTCCAAATTCTCACCAACTGAAATTTATTAATAAAAAATTGAAAAAAATCAACACTCTCCAAAAAGGACATCTATTCGTGTCTGGAGATTTCAATGCAGTAGCAGATGTCCAGATAGATTGTACAGCTAGTAGCAGGAGAGCACACTCCATCCTTCAACCTGCATTGATGTCCTTTGAACTCTATGATTCATGGAGATGTTTTCAAACGGATTTCACTGAAGCTGTATTTTTCATCCCAGAACATAGTTTAGGGGCCATTACCTCTTCAATTATAGTCATTTTTCTTTCGATTGCAAACGTAACCAGTTTTTCAATGGTGTAATGGTTTAACATAGAAAACGTATCGTTGGCTCTAGATTCTAATCTATCACTCCGATTTGCAAACGGATGTCACTGAAGCTGTAACTTTCATCCCAGAACATAGTTTAGGGGCCATTACTTCTTCAACTATAGTCATTTTTCTTTCGATTGCAAACGTAACCAGTTTTTCAATGGTGTAATGGTTTAACATAGAAAACTTACCGTTGGCTCTAGATTCTAATCTATCACTCCGATTTGCAAACGGATTTCACTGAAGCTGTAACTTTCATCCCAGAACATAGTTCAGGGGCCATTACTTCTTCAACTATAGTCATTTTTCTTTCGATTGCAAACGTAACCAGTTTTTCAATGGTGTAATGGTTTAACATAGAAAACTTACCGTTGGCTCTAGATTCTAATCTATCACTCCGATTTGCAAACGGATTTCACTGAAGCTGTAACTTTCATCCCAGAACATAGTTTAGGGGCCATTACTTCTTCAACTATAGTCATTTTTCTTTCGATTGCAAACGTAACCAGTTTTTCAATGGTGTAATGGTTTAACATAGAAAACGTACCGTTGGCTCTAGATTCTAATCTATCACTCCGATTTGCAAACGGATTTCACTGAAGCTGTAACTTTCATCCCAGAACATAGTTTAGGGGCCATTACTTCTTCAACTATAGTCATTTTTCTTTCGATTGCAAACGTAACCAGTTTTTCAATGGTGTAATGGTTTAACATAGAAAACTTACCGTTGGCTCTAGATTCTAATCTATCGCTCCGATTTGCAAACGGATTTCACTGAAGCTGTAACTTTCATCCCAGAACATAGTTTAGGGGCCATTACTTCTTCAACTATAGTCATTTTTCTTTCAATTGCAAACGTAACCAGTTTTTCAATGGTGTAATGGTTTAACATAGAAAACTTACCGTTGGCTCTAGATTCTAATCTATCACTCCGATTTGCAAACGGATTTCACTGAAGCTGTAACTTTCATCCCAGAACATAGTTTAGGGGCCATTACTTCTTCAACTTCTTTCGTTTCAAGGGTGTTTATTGAAAGATAGTGTCACATACATAATAATCACAAAACATACAATGTTCCCCCTTAGGGGATTGTTGGAACAGCTTTAGAAATTAACAATTATTGCAGTTCAAACGATATAACTACAAGCTATTAAGTAATAATTTTAAGATATCAAAGAATGTGCACTCCCTTGTCTTTTTTAATCGGAATGAGATGAAGGGAGGAAGGATAGGGAAGGGAAAGGGGAGGGGGAGGGAGGGGGATAGGGAGGGGGTGGATTAGAGGAAGTCAGCCCTAAGTGGGAATTCCACAGCATGTCCGGGGCTCTTTCGATTGCAAACATAACCAGTTTTTCAATGGTGTAATGGTTTAACATAGAAAACTTACCGTTGGCTCTAGATTCTAATCTATCACTCCGATTTGCAAACGGATTTCACTGAAGCTGTAACTTTCATCCCAGAACATAGTTTAGGGGCCATTACTTCTTCAACTATAGTCATTTTTCTTTCGATTGCAAACGTAACCAGTTTTTCAATGGTGTAATGGTTTAACATAGAAAACTTACCGTTGGCTCTAGATTCTAATCTATCACTCCGATTTGCAAACGGATTTCACTGAAGCTGTAACTTTCATCCCAGAACATAGTTTAAGGGCCATTACTTCTTCAACTATAGTCATTTTTCTTTCGATTGCAAACGTAACCAGTTTTTCAATGGTGTAATGGTTTAACATAGAAAACTTACCGTTGGCTCTAGATTCTAATCTATCACTCCGATTTGCAAACGGATTTCACTGAAGCTGTAACTTTCATCCCAGAACATAGTTTAGGGGCCATTACTTCTTCAACTATAGTCATTTTTCTTTCGATTGCAAACGTAACCAGTTTTTCAATGGTGTAATGGTTTAACATAGAAAACTTACCGTTGGCTCTAGATTCTAATCTATCACTCCGATTTGCAAACGGATTTCACTGAAGCTGTAACTTTCATCCCAGAACATAGTTTAGGGGCCATTACTTCTTCAACTATAGTCATTTTTCTTTCGATTGCAAACGTAACCAGTTTTTCAATGGTGTAATGGTTTAACATAGAAAACTTACCGTTGGCTCTAGATTCTAATCTATCGCTCCGATTTGCAAACGGATTTCACTGAAGCTGTAACTTTCATCCCAGAACATAGTTTAGGGGCCATTACTTCTTCAACTATAGTCATTTTTCTTTCAATTGCAAACGTAACCAGTTTTTCAATGGTGTAATGGTTTAACATAGAAAACTTACCGTTGGCTCTAGATTCTAATCTATCACTCCGATTTGCAAACGGATTTCACTGAAGCTGTAACTTTCATCCCAGAACATAGTTTAGGGGCCATTACTTCTTCAACTATAGTCATTTTTCTTTCAATTGCAAACGTAACCAGTTTTTCAATGGTGTAATGGTTTAACATAGAAAAGTTACCGTTGGCTCTAGATTCTAATCTATCACTCCGATTTGCAAACGGATTTCACTGAAGCTGTAACTTTCATCCCAGAACATAGTTTAGGGGCCATTACTTCTTCAACTATAGTCATTTTTCTTTCGATTGCAAACGTAACCAGTTTTTCAATGGTGTAATGGTTTAACATAGAAAACTTACCGTTGGCTCTAGATTCTAATCTATCACTCCGATTTGCAAACGGATTTCACTGAAGCTGTAACTTTCATCCCAGAACATAGTTTAGGGGCCATTACTTCTTCAACTATAATCATTTTTCTTTCAATTGCAAACGTAACCAGTTTTTCAATGGTGTAATGGTTTAACATAGAAAACTTACCGTTGGCTCTAGATTCTAATCTATCACTCCGATTTGCAAACGGATTTCACTGAAGCTGTAACTTTCATCCCAGAACATAGTTTAGGGGCCATTACTTCTTCAACTATAGTCATTTTTCTTTCAATTGCAAACGTAACCAGTTTTTCAATGGTGTAATGGTTTAACATAGAAAACTTACCGTTGGCTCTAGATTCTAATCTATCACTCCGATTTGCAAACGGATTTCACTGAAGCTGTAACTTTCATCCCAGAACATAGTTTAGGGGCCATTACTTCTTCAACTTCTTTCGATTGCAAACGTAACCAGTTTTTTAATGGTGTAATGGTTTAACATAGAAAACTTACCGTTGGCTCTAGATTCTAATCTATCACTCCGATTTGCAAACGGATTTCACTGAAGCTGTAACTTTCATCCCAGAACATAGTTTAGGGGCCATTACTTCTTCAACTATAGTCATTTTTCTTTCGATTGCAAACGTAACCAGTTTTTCAATGGTGTAATGGTTTAACAAAGAAAACTTACCGTTGGCTCTAGATTCTAATCTATCACTCCGATTTGCAAACGGATTTCACTGAAGCTGTAACTTTCATCCCAGAACATAGTTTAGGGGCCATTACTTCTTCAACTTCTTTCGATTGCAAACGTAACCAGTTTTTTAATGGTGTAATGGTTTAACATAGAAAACTTACCGTTGGCTCTAGATTCTAATCTATCACTCCGATTTGCAAACGGATTTCACTGAAGCTGTAACTTTCATCCCAGAACATAGTTTAGGGGCCATTACTTCTTCAACTATAGTCATTTTTCTTTCGATTGCAAACGTAACCAGTTTTTCAATGGTGTAATGGTTTAACATAGAAAACTTACCGTTGGCTCTAGATTCTAATCTATCACTCCGATTTGCAAACGGATTTCACTGAAGCTGTAACTTTCATCCCAGAACATAGTTTAGGGGCCATTACTTCTTCAACTATGGTCATTTTTCTTTCGATTGCAAACGTAACCAGTTTTTCAATGGTGTAATGGTTTAACATAGAAAACTTACCGTTGGCTCTAGATTCTAATCTATCACTCCGATTTGCAAACGGATTTCACTGAAGCTGTAACTTTCATCCCAGAACATAGTTTAGGGGCCATTACTTCTTCAACTATAGTCATTTTTCTTTCGATTGCAAACGTAACCAGTTTTTCAATGGTGTAATGGTTTAACATAGAAAACTTACCGTTGGCTCTAGATTCTAATCTATCACTCCGATTTGCAAACGGATTTCACTGAAGCTGTAACTTTCATCCCAGAACATAGTTTAGGGGCCATTACTTCTTCAACTATAGTCATTTTTCTTTCGATTGCAAACGTAACCAGTTTTTCAATGGTGTAATGGTTTAACATAGAAAACTTACCGTTGGCTCTAGATTCTAATCTATCACTCCGATTTGCAAACGGATTTCACTGAAGCTGTAACTTTCATCCCAGAACATAGTTTAGGGGCCATTACTTCTTCAACTATAGTCATTTTTCTTTCGATTGCAAACGTAACCAGTTTTTCAATGGTGTAATGGTTTAACATAGAAAACTTACCGTTGGCTCTAGATTCTAATCTATCACTCCGATTTGCAAACGGATTTCACTAAAGCAGTAACTTTCATCCCAGAACATAGTTTAGGGGCCATTACTTCTTCAACTATAGTCATTTTTCTTTCGATTGCAAACGTAACCAGTTTTTCAATGGTGTAATGGTTTAACATAGAAAACTTACCGTTGGCTCTAGATTCTAATCTATCACTCCGATTTGCAAACGGATTTCACTGAAGCTGTAACTTTCATCCCAGAACATAGTTTAGGGGCCATTACTTCTTCAACTATAGTCATTTTTCTTTCGATTGCAAACGTAACCAGTTTTTCAATGGTGTAATGGTTTAACATAGAAACCTTACCGTTGGCTCTAGATTCTAATCTATCACTCCGATTTGCAAACGGATTTCACTGAAGCTGTAACTTTCATCCCAGAACATAGTTTAGGGGCCATTACTTCTTCAACTTCTTTCGATTGCAAACATAACCAGTTTTTCAATGGTGTAATGGTTTAACATAGAAAACTTACCGTTGGCTCTTGATTCTAATCTATCACTCCGATTTGCAAACGGATTTCACTGAAGCTGTAACTTTCATCCCAGAACATAGTTTAGGGGCCATTACTTCTTCAACTATAGTCATTTTTCTTTCGATTGCAAACGTAACCAGTTTTTCAATGGTGTAATGGTTTAACATAGAAAACTTACCGTTGGCTCTAGATTCTAATCTATCACTCCGATTTGCAAACGGATTTCACTGAAGCTGTAACTTTCATCCCAGAACATAGTTTAGGGGCCATTACTTCTTCAACTATAGTCATTTTTCTTTCGATTGCAAACGTAACCAGTTTTTCAATGGTGTAATGGTTTAACATAGAAAACTTTCCGTTGGCTCTAGATTCTAATCTATCACTCCGATTTGCAAACGGATTTCACTGAAGCTGTAACTTTCATCCCAGAACATAGTTTAGGGGCCATTACTTCTTCAACTATAGTCATTTTTCTTTCGATTGGAAACGTAACCAGTTTTTCAATGGTGTAATGGTTTAACATAGAAAACTTACCGTTGGCTCTAGATTCTAATCTATCACTCCGATTTGCAAACGGATTTCACTGAAGCTGTAACTTTCATCCCAGAACATAGTTTAGGGGCCATTACTTCTTCAACTATAGTCATTTTTCTTTCGATTGCAAACGTAACCAGTTTTTCAATGGTGTAATGGTTTAACATAGAAATGGGGCGTGGCTGGCTGCTGAGCTGCATGGCTGTGTGAGACTAGAGCTCTCTGCCTGAAACCCTCAGAAAGCGACTAAAAGCACCCTGAGAAGCCCCAATTTCTTCACTAAAAGATGGCAGGACACCCTGAGAGCGACTGGGAATACAGAGGAGCGAAAACAGGGAGGAATTACAGCTCCCCAGCGCTGAGAAAACTGTCTTCCTTCTATGAAGATGAAAACCAAGATGGCCACCGCTATCACAGAAGCGAGGCCCTGGAGAGATCCAGCTACAGGACTCCATCTCCAATACCGCTGAAAAACAGGTATGATCCTCTCCTCACCCCCTTCCCAAGAGGCCATGAAGCACTGTATGAGGAGGACAGCGATGAGGAGGCCTTCCAGCGGCAGCCGGCAGGCCAAAAAAGTCCGCGAACGGAGCCCCCTGAAGCAGGGACACACAGTAGCGCCGCTGGCCGATGCGGACTTCCAGAGCTCCGGGGAGCAGGTACGCGTACATTCCCCTGATCCATGCGTACAATTTGACGCGTCCGACCGCCCGCAAAATACGCATCCCGCTACTCCATGCGTACAAACGGTCGCATCCAACCAGGCCAGAAATCCGCAATACTCCTCTCCAGGCGTACAAACGGACGCATTAGCACTGCAAAGTGTCAACTCTCTCCCCCAACGTCCTCAAAGAAGTGATAGACAGCCACAGATCATAGATCCTATGGAATCCTTCCCGGTATCAGACCAACCGGTCACTCAACAATTCTTAAAAGACTTTATGCTTTCCTTTAGAGCTGGCATTCAGGAAGACATTAGAGACGTCAGGAGAGATTTACAATCACTAGCAGGCCATGTCGCGCAGATTGCTGGTGAAACAGATTCCAGACTCCTTAAACTGGAAAGAAGGATGGAACAGATGACCATAGCACACAACCATCTTGTCGGAGCACATAAGGAACTCCAAGAACAAAATAAGTTCATGAAGGAGAAGATATCCGACAATGAAGACCGGAATCGCCGGAACAATATCAAAATTAGAGGAGTACCAGAGTCGGTAAGCACTAATGAACTCAAGGATTATGTCAAAGACATTCTTAAATGCACTGCTCCAGAACTCCCAGAGAACGAGCTAGTAATTGATAGGGCCCACCGACTGCCAAAACCCTCACATGTGGCCAAACACCTCCCTCGTGATGTAATCACAAGAATTCATTTTTTCCATGCTAAGGAAAAAATGCTCTCAGCTACAAGAGGAGGAAGGAAATTGCCCAGCCCTTATCAGGACCTTATTCTTTACCAGGACCTCTCCCAAGCTACACTTCATGCCAGGAGGCAATTTTCAGAAGTTACCACCACTTTGCGCCACAGGAAGATAGATTACTCCTGGGGATTCCCTCCCAAGCTTCTAATAAATGACAATGGAACAATCTACGCTGCCAGAAGCCCAAAGGAAGCACGCGACTTGTTGGCTAGATGGGACATCCCAATTTTCATCCCAAGGGACCCCAGGAAGGATAAGCCAATATACCAGGTCTCCCTGTCCAAACAGCTGGCTTCTCCAAGACAAGCTCCCAGGAATGCTACCACCCAACAGATGGACACTGCTCCACCTCCTGACCAAGCGGAAAAAGAAAATTCTGCCGGGGCTTTTTCGGACACATGAGCAGATGGGTATTCACCACATACTTTTTTCCCCCAAGTAGCCTCTTTCCTTAGGGCCTACACTTCTTCCCCCTGAGGGAATCGGCTTGATTCTGAACCACTTGTGGTTGTTCCACCAATCAAGTCCTATTCTTGGAACTGATAGTTCTGAGTCCTGTTAACTGTTAACTTTTGGTTTTTGGTTGATTAGTTTAATTGCCTACTTAAGGCTCCTTTGCCTGGAGTCTCAGCAGGGAGGCTCTTCGGACCCCCATTCTCCGGGCCAGCAACTAATTGGAGGGTAGAACCGGATGCCCACCAGTTTTTTGCTTCTTCTTCTTCAGTTTTTAGCTTGTTTTGATATGCTGTGTAAAGTGTTGTATTGCCTAACTACTCTTTCTGAATATAGAGGTCTGTCGTGCAGTAGTCCTATGAACAACCCAGGGAGGTCTCGTGATGGTAAGACAAATTGGTATGGTATGTATAACTGCAAATTCATTAATAACAATGATGCAAGACTGTAACATCGTATCTATTAACGTGAGAGGACTGAACTCTTACAGAAAACGTTTTCTACTACAGAAATTAATCAAGGAACATAAGGCAGACATTGTATGTATTCAGGAGACTCATTTAACCAAAATCTCAGCAAGTAAGTTCAAACTCCATCAATTTTCAAATATTTTTCATTCCACCCTAAAAGGTAATAAAAAGAAAGCTGGAGTAAGTATTGCTTTTAAAGATACTCTAGGCTTAGTGATTGAGGAGACTTTCACCAGTGAAGACGGTAGACTAGTGATAGTACAGGGAAAGATCAACTCTCAGGAATATACTTTCACAAACATATAGGCTCCAAATTCTCACCAACTGAAATTTATTAATAAAAAATTGAAAAAAATCAACACTCTCCAAAAAGGACATCTATTCGTGTCTGGAGATTTCAATGCAGTAGCAGATGTCCAGATAGATTGTACAGCTAGTAGCAGGAGAGCACACTCCATCCTTCAACCTGCATTGATGTCCTTTGAACTCTATGATTCATGGAGATGTTTTCACCCCAAATCACGTGAATATACATATTACTCTCCAGTCCAGAAATCCTTTACTCGCATTGATTACTGCCTGACCGACAGATTCACTTTGCCTTTGATAACTGAAACAGAAATACTACCCAGAATATGGTCAGACCATTCTCCTCTAATCACAAAATTTAAATTACAAAACTCTACCGCTTCCCCCCAATTGTGGAAATTGAATAAATTCATCCTTAATTCTGAGCACACTCTACCCACTATAAAGAAGGAACTTGCTGAGTATTTTGAGTTGAACGACACTAAAGATGTCTCCAAGACAACCTTGTGGAACGCCCACAAGGCTGTTATGCGAGGTGTAATCATAAAATTGAGCTCCATACAAAAGAAAAAAAGAAAAGAAACTACAGACAGATTACTACACAAAATAAAGTCCCTAGAAAAAGAAATCTTTAATAATAAAAAACACCATTTGACTAAAATTCTAGAAGAAACTAGGCAAGAATTGGCAGATATTATGTATTATGACTACGATAAGTGGCAAACTATTCTCCGGGAAAACTGGTACTACGATAACAATAGAGCAGGAAAGGCTATGGCAAGAAAGATTAAGGGTAAAAGAATACACCATAGAATAGTTAAAATAATCCATCCCCAATCAAATACTGCTGTATACCACCCACAAGACATTGTAGACTCCCTTGCTATATATTATGAGAAACTTTATAATTTAGAACTAGACCCAAACACCCATAACCCAAACACTCAAGAGATAGATAACTATCTGGATAAAATTAATCTTCCTTCTCTACTTGATTTTGAGAAGAAGATACTAGGGTCCCCCTTCAATCAACAAGAAATAATCTATGCCATAAACTCTCTCAAGAATGACAAAGCCCCTGGCCCAGATGGGTATATCAATGAATATTTCAAGAAATTTGTAACTATTTTAGCAAAACCACTCACTGATATGTTCAACGATATAGCAATCACTGGTGTTTTCCCTAAAGAGTCCCTTTCTGCCTTAATTTCTACCATCCCCAAGGAAGACAAAGATCCCTCCGATCCTGCTAACTATAGACCCATTTCCCTACTCAACTCCGACATAAAAATATATGCTAAAGTCATAGCAAATAGGTTAACCCCCTTTATGCCGCAACTTCTCCATTCCGACCAGGTAGGTTTTACAAGAAACAGATCAACTTCTGATGGCACACGCAAGGCACTTGCTTTGATCTACAGAGTTGGGCTCTGTCGAACGCCTACTCTATTAGTATCACTTGATGCGGAGAAGGCGTTCGACAGAGTCAATTGGCTATACCTATCAAGAGTACTGACAAAATTCGGAATCCCCAACTTCCTACATAAGGCGATATTAGCCTTATATACTCAGCCCTCTGCGAAGGTCCTCTCTTCTGGCTCTCTATCCCAGACTTTTAACATTAAGAATGGAACCCGTCAGGGATGCCCCCTCTCGCCACTAATTTTCAATTTATCTATAGAACCCTTAGCCCAGAGTATAAGAGACAACCCCCAAATCCATGGCATAAAATTAAACCAATCAACTACCAAACTAAGTTTATATGCAGACGATAACATTTTATTTCTTCAGAAACCACTATTATCTTTACCTGCTGCTACCACAGAACTCAATAACTTTTCTCGTATCTCCTTTTATAAACTCAACCAAACGAAAACAATTATTCTTCCATGTTTTATCCCTCAAAAAACTAAAATTACTCTCAAGGAATCCTGCAGCTTCTCCTGGAATGATACAGCAATAAAATACCTGGGTATATACTTGACCCCACAAATAAACCAACTATACAAAGAAAATTACAATCCCTGGTTGAAGAAATTTAAAACTAAACTAGAAGCATTGGCCAAAGTGGAGTATTCCTGGATGGGTAGAGCAGCAGCTTTTAAGATGATAATACTTCCTCAGCTGCTCTACCTATTCAGGAACTTACCAATCAAAGCCCCTCAAACCTTTTTTAACAATCTTCAAAAATTACTCAACCAATTTATATTACTGAACAAAAAATCTAGATTTTCCAACAAAATTTTAACTACACACACATCCAATTTAGGCCTGGGAGTTCCCAATATCGAGCTTTATTACAAGGCAACCCTACTAGATCAATCTAGAGCAATATGGCTAGAAGATAAAACTAAACAATGGCTCTCTATAGAAGAAGAACAACTCCCAAACAACTCTTACAGACTCTTCCTACATTCAAGGTTGGTCTGGGAGTTCAGACAAAGTAGCTACAATCCTATTACAGCTAACACAGTAAAATTATGGAAAGAGTTTCTAAAACTATCCAAGGAAGAATCTTTAGCCATTGAAATAAATACCCCTTTAACTGCTCTTAACTCAGTTATCAGAAATATTGATCTACAAGATTGGGTTGACTTGGGTATAAAGGAGATTACAGACCTATTGAATACACATGAAATCAAGTCATTCGAAGACCTAATGTCAATCTATAATATCCCCTCCACAGATATTCTCATATACCCCAAAATCAACAAATTTTTAATGAAATACCAACATAATCCCATCACTATTACCCCACAAATTAAGAAATTAATTCAACCAGAAGGAAAAAACATTAAAGGCACATCAATTTTTTATAGAGCCTTACTAACTCTAAAAGAAAAATTCCCCAAATGGCAAGTAGAAAGCTGGCAGGATTACTTGGGATCTGAGATAGACCTGGAAGAATTGGAATTGACTATGAAGTCAGTAAAGCAATCTTCACACTGTGTAAACCATTACGAGGGCTTAATAAAAACTATATGGCTGTGGTACATGTCCCCAGAGAAGATAGCCAAATTTGATATGAATACCTCACCTCTTTGCTGGAGGGGATGCAACATGACGGGTTCCATCGGTCATATACTCTGGGATTGTCCAAAACTAAAAACATTAAGAAACAATATAGAGGGATTCCTGAAGAAATTGCCTGTGTCCTTACAAGCTATCCCATCGGGCATGGCTTTACTACATTTAGGGATTAGAGACCTGCCCCCTCAGGAGAGACTTATATACAACCATATATTTATCGTAACTAGAAATCAAATTGCTGTAAATTGGAAATCTGTAGTTATTCCAACAATTGGAGAAATCCTACGAATTGTCGAATCAAACCTATTAGCCGAAAAAGCTTGGGCAATTCGAAGTGGTGGACTGAAGTCTTTCCTGAGCAGGGCTCGACTCTGGCCTACAGTTTACAAGAGCTCAAAACTCTTGAAATTTTGAGTGTATAGATCCTCTCACGGATCAACCAATGAACAGATATGTGTCTACCTCACGAGACCAACCTCCTTTTACTTCTGGAAATATGGACAACATGCATAATGGGAATGTTTGACTGTATCTAACAATATCTAATGTGTACATACACCTCAGTCCACACATCCCCGCACGATGGACCTTCGGATCTGCAAAGGCAACACTACACAGCTTGTAGGATAGAATAGTTTAGTTTAGTTGTTCCCTAGGTTTTACCTAGTATAGCTATTTGCTAGTGTTATAACACTTATGTTTAGGTTTAGGAATAATTGACCTTCCAATTTACAATCATCATTACAGAATGATACCTTGGAACATTTATAGATTTATAAACTCATAGACTCACACAATCAACCACCAGAAACTCCTTGGTCCCTGTAGACCTGTATCCACATGAACTCATGTGTGATATACGATACCCTAGATATGTCAATACCACTCCCTGGAGTCTCTGTAGGGCGGTGAGACTCCCCCATTCTCCAGGTTGAGAGGATCATACAAAGCATCACACATGTAAATCCTATGGAGTAGAAACTCCAATACGATATCCAAAATCAGACACGGGATACTCTTTGGGAACGAGACTCCTTACCCAAAATATTGGTGGAATTGATAGATTAGATATAGTACTGTCACATTATAATCTCCTTACTTCACAGTATTTATTAGCAACCTACGTCAAGTATTGTTCTTGACTATTCCCACTTATTGGGACAGTGTTTAGATTATTGCAATAAACATCTGAACTTGCAATGTCTACTAATAAAGCTGGTTACCTATTATATTATTCTTGTTATATTATAGTTGTTATATTATATTATTATATGGTTCGTGTAATATTGTATTATTATATTACCTATATTAACATATAAGAATTTATGTAAGAATTTATGTAAGAACTCATGTACACTGTTCTAAGCTAACCATAACTTTTTCTTCTGTACTGTAAAAATTTTTCAATAAAAATAAATGGAATTGGTTTAACATAGAAAACTTACCGATGGCTCTAGATTCTAATCTATCACTCCGATTTGCAAACGGATTTCACTGAAGCTGTAACTTTCATCCCAGAACATAGTTTAGGGGCCATTACTTCTTCAACTATAGTCATTTTTCTTTCGATTGCAAACGTAACCAGTTTTTCAATGGTGTAATGGTTTAACATAGAAAACTTACCATTGGCTCTAGATTCTAATCTATCACTCCGATTTGCAAACGGATTTCACTGAAGCTGTAACTTTCATCCCAGAACATAGTTTAGGGTCCATTACTTCTTCAACTATAGTCATTTTTCTTTCGATTGCAAACGTAACCAGTTTTTCAATGGTGTAATGGTTTAACATAGAAAACTTACCGTTGGCTCTAGATTCTAATCTATCACTCCGATTTGCAAACGGATTTCACTGAAGCTGTAACTTTCATCCCAGAACATAGTTTAGGGGCCATTACTTCTTCAACTATAGTCATTTTTCTTTCGATTGCAAACGTAACCAGTTTTTCAATGGGGTAATGGTTTAACATAGAAAACTTACCGTTGGCTCTAGATTCTAATCTATCACTCCGATTTGCAAACGGATTTCACTGAAGCTGTAACTTTCATCCCAGAACATAGTTTAGGGGCCATTACTTCTTCAACTATAGTCATTTTTCTTTCGATTGCAAACGTAACCAGTTTTTCAATGGTGTAATGGTTTAACATAGAGAACTTACCGTTGGCTCTAGATTCTAATCTATCACTCCGATTTGCAAACGGATTTCACTGAAGCTGTAACTTTCATCCCAGAACATAGTTTAGGGGCCATTACTTCTTCAACTATAGTCATTTTTCTTTCGATTGCAAACGTAACCAGTTTTTCAATGGTGTAATGGTTTAACATAGAAAACTTACCGTTGGCTCTAGATTCTAATCTATCACTCCGATTTGCAAACGGATTTCACTGAAGCTGTAACTTTCATCCCAGAACATAGTTTAGGGGCCATTACTTCTTCAACTATAGTCATTTTTCTTTCGATTGCAAACGTAACCAGTTTTTCAATGGTGTAATGGTTTAACATAGAAAACTTACCGTTGGCTCTAGATTCTAATCTATCACTCCGATTTGCAAACGGATTTCACTGAAGCTGTAACTTTCATCCCAGAACATAGTTTAGGGGCCATTACTTCTTCAACTATAGTCATTTTTCTTTCGATTGCAAACGTAAACAGTTTTTCAATGGTGTAATGGTTTAACATAGAAAACTTACCGTTGGCTCTAGATTCTAATCTATCACTCCGATTTGCAAACGGATTTCACTGAAGCTGTAATTTTCATCCCAGAACATGGTTTAGGGGCCATTACTTCTTCAACTATAGTCATTTTTCTTTCGATTGCAAACGTAACCAGTTTTTCAATGGTGTAATGGTTTAACATAGAAAACTTACCGTTGGCTCTAGATTCTAATCTATCACTCCGATTTGCAAACGGATTTCACTGAAGCTGTAACTTTCATCCCAGAACATAGTTTAGGGGCCATTACTTCTTCAACTATAGTCATTTTTCTTTCGATTGCAAACGTAACCAGTTTTTCAATGGTGTAATGGTTTAACATAGAAAACTTACCGTTGGCTCTAGATTCTAATCTATCACTCTGATTTGCAAACGGATTTCACTGAAGCTGTAACTTTCATGCCAGAACATAGTTTAGGGGCCATTACTTCTTCAACTATAGTCATTTTTCTTTCGATTGCAAACGTAACCAGTTTTTCAATGGTGTAATGGTTTAACATAGAAAACTTACCGTTGGCTCTAGATTCTAATCTATCACTCCGATTTGCAAACGGATTTCACTGAAGCTGTAACTTTCATCCCAGAACATAGTTTAGGGGCCATTACTTCTTCATCTATAGTCATTTTTCTTTCGATTGCAAACGTAACCAGTTTTTCAATGGTGTAATGGTTTAACATAGAAAACTTACCGTTGGCTCTAGATTCTAATCTATCACTCCGATTTGCAAACGGATTTCACTGAAGCTGTAACTTTCATCCCAGAACATAGTTTAGGGGCCATTACTTCTTCAACTATAGTCATTTTTCTTTCGATTGCAAACGTAACCAGTTTTTCAATGGTGTAATGGTTTAACATAGAAAACTTACCGTTGGCTCTAGATTCTAATCTATCACTCCGATTTGCAAACGGATTTCACTGAAGCTGTAACTTTCATCCCAGAACATAGTTTAGGGGCCATTACTTCTCCAACTATAGTCATTTTTCTTTCGATTGCAAACGTAACCAGTTTTTCAATGGTGTAATGGTTTAACATAGAAAACTTACCGTTGGCTCTAGATTCTAATCTATCACTCCGATTTGCAAACGGATTTCACTGAAGCTGTAACTTTCATCCCAGAACATAGTTTAGGGGCCATTACTTCTTCAACTATAGTCATTTTTCTTTCGATTGCAAACGTAACCAGTTTTTCAATGGGGTAATGGTTTAACATAGAAAACTTACCGTTGGCTCTAGATTCTAATCTATCACTCCGATTTGCAAACGGATTTCACTGAAGCTGTAACTTTCATCCCAGAACATAGTTTAGGGGCCATTACTTCTTCAACTATAGTCATTTTTCTTTCGATTGCAAACGTAACCAGTTTTTCAATGGTGTAATGGTTTAACATAGAGAACTTACCGTTGGCTCTAGATTCTAATCTATCACTCCGATTTGCAAACGGATTTCACTGAAGCTGTAACTTTCATCCCAGAACATAGTTTAGGGGCCATTACTTCTTCAACTATAGTCATTTTTCTTTCGATTGCAAACGTAACCAGTTTTTCAATGGTGTAATGGTTTAACATAGAAAACTTACCGTTGGCTCTAGATTCTAATCTATCACTCCGATTTGCAAACGGATTTCACTGAAGCTGTAACTTTCATCCCAGAACATAGTTTAGGGGCCATTACTTCTTCAACTATAGTCATTTTTCTTTCGATTGCAAACGTAACCAGTTTTTCAATGGTGTAATGGTTTAACATAGAAAACTTACCGTTGGCTCTAGATTCTAATCTATCACTCCGATTTGCAAACGGATTTCACTGAAGCTGTAACTTTCATCCCAGAACATAGTTTAGGGGCCATTACTTCTTCAACTATAGTCATTTTTCTTTCGATTGCAAACGTAAACAGTTTTTCAATGGTGTAATGGTTTAACATAGAAAACTTACCGTTGGCTCTAGATTCTAATCTATCACTCCGATTTGCAAACGGATTTCACTGAAGCTGTAATTTTCATCCCAGAACATGGTTTAGGGGCCATTACTTCTTCAACTATAGTCATTTTTCTTTCGATTGCAAACGTAACCAGTTTTTCAATGGTGTAATGGTTTAACATAGAAAACTTACCGTTGGCTCTAGATTCTAATCTATCACTCCGATTTGCAAACGGATTTCACTGAAGCTGTAACTTTCATCCCAGAACATAGTTTAGGGGCCATTACTTCTTCAACTATAGTCATTTTTCTTTCGATTGCAAACGTAACCAGTTTTTCAATGGTGTAATGGTTTAACATAGAAAACTTACCGTTGGCTCTAGATTCTAATCTATCACTCTGATTTGCAAACGGATTTCACTGAAGCTGTAACTTTCATGCCAGAACATAGTTTAGGGGCCATTACTTCTTCAACTATAGTCATTTTTCTTTCGATTGCAAACGTAACCAGTTTTTCAATGGTGTAATGGTTTAACATAGAAAACTTACCGTTGGCTCTAGATTCTAATCTATCACTCCGATTTGCAAACGGATTTCACTGAAGCTGTAACTTTCATCCCAGAACATAGTTTAGGGGCCATTACTTCTTCATCTATAGTCATTTTTCTTTCGATTGCAAACGTAACCAGTTTTTCAATGGTGTAATGGTTTAACATAGAAAACTTACCGTTGGCTCTAGATTCTAATCTATCACTCCGATTTGCAAACGGATTTCACTGAAGCTGTAACTTTCATCCCAGAACATAGTTTAGGGGCCATTACTTCTTCAACTATAGTCATTTTTCTTTCGATTGCAAACGTAACCAGTTTTTCAATGGTGTAATGGTTTAACATAGAAAACTTACCGTTGGCTCTAGATTCTAATCTATCACTCCGATTTGCAAACGGATTTCACTGAAGCTGTAACTTTCATCCCAGAACATAGTTTAGGGGCCATTACTTCTCCAACTATAGTCATTTTTCTTTCGATTGCAAACGTAACCAGTTTTTCAATGGTGTAATGGTTTAACATAGAAAACTTACCGTTGGCTCTAGATTCTAATCTATCACTCCGATTTGCAAACGGATTTCACTGAAGCTGTAACTTTCATCCCAGAACATAGTTTAGGGGCCATTACTTCTTCAACTATAGTCATTTTTCTTTCGATTGCAAACGTAACCAGTTTTTCAATGGTGTAATGGTTTAACATAGAAAACTTACCGTTGGCTCTAGATTCTAATCTATCACTCCGATTTGCAAACGGATTTCACTGAAGCTGTAACTTTCATCCCAGAACATAGTTTAGGGGCCATTACTTCTTCAACTATAGTCATTTTTCTTTCGATTGCAAACGTAACCAGTTTTTCAATGGTGTAATGGTTTAACATAGAAAACTTACCGTTGGCTCTAGATTCTAATCTATCACTCCGATTTGCAAACGGATTTCACTGAAGCTGTAACTTTCATCCCAGAACATAGTTTAGGGGCCATTACTTCTTCAACTATAGTCATTTTTCTTTCGATTGCAAACGTAACCAGTTTTTCAATGGTGTAATGGTTTAACATAGAAAACTTACCGTTGGCTCTAGATTCTAATCTATCACTCCGATTTGCAAACGGATTTCACTGAAGCTGTAACTTTCATCCCAGAACATAGTTTAGGGGCCATTACTTCTTCAACTATAGTCATTTTTCTTTCGATTGCAAACGTAACCAGTTTTTCAATGGTGTAATGGTTTAACATAGAAAACTTACCGTTGGCTCTAGATTCTAATCTATCACTCCGATTTGCAAACGGATTTCACTGAAGCTGTAACTTTCATCCCAGAACATAGTTTAGGGGCCATTACTTCTTCAACTATAGTCATTTTTCTTTCGATTGCAAACGTAACCAGTTTTTCAATGGTGTAATGGTTTAACATAGAAAACTTACCGTTGGCTCTAGATTCTAATCTATCACTCCGATTTGCAAACGGATTTCACTGAAGCTGTAACTTTCATCCCAGAACATAGTTTAGGGGCCATTACTTCTTCAACTATAGTCATTTTTCTTTCGATTGCAAACGTAACCAGTTTTTCAATGGTGTAATGGTTTAACATAGAAAACTTACCGTTGGTTCTAGATTCTAATCTATCACTCCGATTTGCAAACGGATTTCACTGAAGCTGTAACTTTCATCCCAGAACATAGTTTAGGGGCCATTACTTCTTCAACTATAGTCATTTTTCTTTCGATTGCAAACGTAACCAGTTTTTCAATGGTGTAATGGTTTAACATAGAAAACTTACCGTTGGCTCTAGATTCTAATCTATCACTCCGATTTGCAAACGGATTTCACTGAAGCTGTAACTTTCATCCCAGAACATAGTTTAGGGGCCATTACTTCTTCAACTATAGTAATTTTTCTTTCGATTGCAAACGTAAACAGTTTTTCAATGGTGTAATGGTTTAACATAGAAAACTTACCGTTGGCTCTAGATTCTAATCTATCACTCCGATTTGCAAACGGATTTCACTGAAGCTGTAACTTTCATCCCAGAACATAGTTTAGGGGCCATTACTTCTTCAACTATAGTCATTTTTCTTTCGATTGCAAACGTAACCAGTTTTTCAATGGTGTAATGGTTTAACATAGAAAACTTACCGTTGGCTCTAGATTCTAATCTATCACTCCGATTTGCAAACGGATTTCACTGAAGCTGTAACTTTCATCCCAGAACATAGTTTAGGGGCCATTACTTCTTCAACTATAGTCATTTTTCTTTCGATTGCAAACGTAACCAGTTTTTCAATGGTGTAATGGTTTAACATTGAAAACTTACCGTTGGCTCTAGATTCTAATCTATCACTCCGATTTGCAAACGGACTTCACTGAAGCTGTAACTTTCATCCCAGAACATAGTTTAGGGGCCATTACTTCTTCAACTATAGTCATTTTTCTTTTGATTGCAAACGTAACCAGTTTTTCAATGGTGTAATGGTTTAACATAGAAAACTTACCGTTGGCTCTAGATTCTAATCTATCACTCCGATTTGCAAACGGATTTCACTGAAGCTGTAACTTTCATCCCAGAACATAGTTTAGGGGCCATTACTTCTTCAACTATAGTCATTTTTCTTTCGATTGCAAACGTAACCAGTTTTTCAATGGTGTAATGCTTTAACATAGAAAACTTACCGTTGGCTCTAGATTCTAATCTATCACTCCGATTTGCAAACGGATTTCACTGAAGCTGTAACTTTCATCCCAGAACATAGTTTAGGGGCCATTACTTCTTCAACTATAGTCATTTTTCTTTCGATTGCAAACGTAACCAGTTTTTCAATGGTGTAATGGTTTAACATAGAAAACTTACCGTTGGCTCTAGATTCTAATCTATCACTCCGATTTGCAAACGGATTTCACTGAAGCTGTAACTTTCATCCCAGAACATAGTTTAGGGGCCATTACTTCTTCAACTATAGTCATTTTTCTTTCGATTGCAAACGTAACCAGTTTTTCAATGGTGTAATGGTTTAACATAGAAAACTTACCGTTGGCTCTAGATTCTAATCTATCACTCCGATTTGCAAACGGATTTCACTGAAGCTGTAACTTTCATCCCAGAACATAGTTTAGGGGCCATTACTTCTTCAACTATAGTCATTTTTCTTTCGATTGCAAACGTAACCAGTTTTTCAATGGTGTAATGGTTTAACATAGAAAACTTACCGTTGGCTCTAGATTCTAATCTATCACTCCGATTTGCAAACGGATTTCACTGAAGCTGTAACTTTCATCCCAGAACATAGTTTAGGGGCCATTACTTCTTCAACTATAGTCATTTTTCTTTCGATTGCAAACGTAACCAGTTTTTCAATGGTGTAATGGTTTAACATAGAAAACTTACCGTTGGCTCTAGATTCTAATCTATCACTCCGATTTGCAAACGGATTTCACTGAAGCTGTAACTTTCATCCCAGAACATAGTTTAGGGGCCATTACTTCTTCAACTATAGTCATTTTTCTTTCGATTGCAAACGTAACCAGTTTTTCAATGGTGTAATGGTTTAACATAGAAAACTTACCGTTGGCTCTAGATTCTAATCTATCACTCCGATTTGCAAACGGATTTCACTGAAGCTGTAACTTTCATCCCAGAACATAGTTTAGGGGCCATTACTTCTTCAACTATAGTCATTTTTCTTTCAATTGCAAACGTAACCAGTTTTTCAATGGTGTAATGGTTTAACATAGAAAACTTACCGTTGGCTCTAGATTCTAATCTATCACTCCGATTTGCAAATGGATTTCACTGAAGCTGTAACTTTCATCCCAGAACACAGTTTAGGGGCCATTACTTCTTCAACTATAGTCATTTTTCTTTCGATTGCAAACGTAACCAGTTTTTCAATGGTGTAATGGTTTAACATAGAAAACTTACCGTTGGCTCTAGATTCTAATCTATTACTCCGATTTGCAAACGGATTTCACTGAAGCTGTAACTTTCATCCCAGAACATAGTTTAGGGGCCATTACTTCTTCAACTATAGTCATTTTTCTTTCGATTGCAAACGTAACCAGTTTTTCAATGGTGTAATGGTTTAACATAGAAAACTTACCGTTGGCTCTAGATTCTAATCTATCACTCCGATTTGCAAACGGATTTCCCTGAAGCTGTAACTTTCATCCCAGAACATAGTTTAGGGGCCATTACTTCTTCAACTATAGTCATTTTTCTTTCGATTGCAAACGTAACCAGTTTTTCAATGGTGTAATGGTTTAACATAGAAAACTTACCGTTGGCTCTAGATTCTAATCTTTCACTCCGATTTGCAAACGGACTTCACTGAAGCTGTAACTTTCATCCCAGAACATAGTTTAGGGGCCATTACTTCTTCAACTATAGTCATTTTTCTTTCGATTGCAAACGTAACCAGTTTTTCAATGGTGTAATGGTTTAACATAGAAAACTTACCGTTGGCTCTAGATTCTAATCTATCACTCCGATTTGCAAACTGATTTCACTGAAGCTGTAACTTTCATCCCAGAACATAGTTTAGGGGCCATTACTTCTTCAACTATAGTCATTTTTCTTTCGATTGCAAACGTAACCAGTTTTTCAATGGTGTAATGCTTTAACATAGAAAACTTACCGTTGGCTCTAGATTCTAATCTATCACTCCGATTTGCAAACGGATTTCACTGAAGCTGTAACTTTCATCCCAGAACATAGTTCAGGGGCCATTACTTCTTCAACTATAGTCATTTTTCTTTCGATTGCAAACGTAACCAGTTTTTCAATGGTGTAATGGTTTAACATAGAAAACTTACCGTTGGCTCTAGATTCTAATCTATCACTGCGATTTGCAAACGGATTTCACTGAAGCTGTAACTTTCATCCCAGAACATAGTTTAGGGGCCATTACTTCTTCAACTATAGTCATTTTTCTTTCGATTGCAAACGTAACCAGTTTTTCAATGGTGTAATGGTTTAACATAGAAAACTTACCGTTGGCTCTAGATTCTAATCTATCACTCCGATTTGCAAACGGATTTCACTGAAGCTGTAACTTTCATCCCAGAACATAGTTTAGGGGCCATCACTTCTTCAACTATAGTCATTTTTCTTTCGATTGCAAACGTAACCAGTTTTTCAATGGTGTAATGGTTTAACATAGAAAACTTACCGTTGGCTCTAGATTCTAATCTATCACTCCGATTTGCAAACGGATTTCACTGAAGCTGTAACTTTCATCCCAGAACATAGTTTAGGGGCCATTACTTCTTCAACTTCTTTCGATTGCAAACGTAACCAGTTTTTTAATGGTGTAATGGTTTAACATAGAAAACTTACCGTTGGCTCTAGATTCTAATCTATCACTCCGATTTGCAAACGGATTTCACTGAAGCTGTAACTTTCATCCCAGAACATAGTTTAGGGGCCATTACTTCTTCAACTATAGTCATTTTTCTTTCGATTGCAAACGTAACCAGTTTTTCAATGGTGTAATGGTTTAACATAGAAAACTTACCGTTGGCTCTAGATTCTAATCTATCACTCCGATTTGCAAACGGATTTCACTGAAGCTGTAACTTTCATCCCAGAACATAGTTTAGGGGCCATTACTTCTTCAACTATGGTCATTTTTCTTTCGATTGCAAACGTAACCAGTTTTTCAATGGTGTAATGGTTTAACATAGAAAACTTACCGTTGGCTCTAGATTCTAATCTATCACTCCGATTTGCAAACGGATTTCACTGAAGCTGTAACTTTCATCCCAGAACATAGTTTAGGGGCCATTACTTCTTCAACTATAGTCATTTTTCTTTCGATTGCAAACGTAACCAGTTTTTCAATGGTGTAATGTAATGGTTTAACATAGAAAACTTACCGTTGGCTCTAGATTCTAATCTATCACTCCGATTTGCAAACGGATTTCACTGAAGCTGTAACTTTCATCCCAGAACATAGTTTAGGGGCCATTACTTCTTCAACTATAGTCATTTTTCTTTCGATTGCAAACGTAACCAGTTTTTCAATGGTGTAATGGTTTAACATAGAAAACGTACCGTTGGCTCTAGATTCTAATCTATCACTCCAATTTGCAAACGGATTTCACTGAAGCAGTAACTTTCATCCCAGAACATAGTTTAGGGGCCATTACTTCTTCAACTATAGTCATTTTTCTTTCGATTGCAAACGTAACCAGTTTTTCAATGGTGTAATTGTTTAACATAGAAAACTTACCGTTGGCTCTAGATTCTAATCTATCACTCCGATTTGCAAACGGATTTCACTGAAGCTGTAACTTTCATCCCAGAACATAGTTTAGGGGCCATTACTTCTTCAACTATAGTCATTTTTCTTTCGGTTGCAAACGTAACCAGTTTTTCAATGGTGTAATGGTTTAACATAGAAAACTTACCGTTGGCTCTAGATTCTAATCTATCACTCCGATTTGCAAACTGATTTCACTGAAGCTGTAACTTTCATCCCAGAACATAGTTTAGGGGCCATTACTTCTTCAACTATAGTCATTTTTCTTTCGATTGCAAACGTAACCAGTTTTTCAATGGTGTAATGGTTTAACATAGAAAACTTACCGTTGGCTCTAGATTCTAATCTATCACTCCGATTTGCAAACGGATTTCACTGAAGCTGTAACTTTCATCCCAGAACATAGTTTAGGGGCCATTACTTCTTCAACTATAGTCATTTTTCTTTCGATTGCAAACGTAACCAGTTTTTCAATGGTGTAATGGTTTAACATAGAAAACTTACCGTTGGCTCTAGATTCTAATCTATCACTCCGATTTGCAAACGGATTTCACTGAAGCTGTAACTTTCATCCCAGAACATAGTTTAGCAGCCATTACTTCTTCAACTATAGTCATTTTTCTTTCGATTGCAAACGTAACCAGTTTTTCAATGGTGTAATGGTTTAACATAGAAAACTTACCGTTGGCTCTAGATTCTAATCTATCACTCCGATTTGCAAACGGACTTCACTGAAGCTGTAACTTTCATCCCAGAACATAGTTTAGGGGCCATTACTTCTTCAACTATAGTCATTTTTCTTTCGATTGCAAATGTAACCAGTTTTTCAATGGTGTAATGGTTTAACATAGAAAACTTACCGTTGGCTCTAGATTCTAATCTATCACTCCGATTTGCAAACGGATTTCACTGAAGCTGTAACTTTCATCCCAGAACATAGTTTAGGGGCCATTACTTCTTCAACTATAGTCATTTTTCTTTCGATTGCAAACGTAACCAGTTTTTCAATGGTGTAATGCTTTAACATAGAAAACTTACCGTTGGCTCTAGATTCTAATCTATCACTCCGATTTGCAAACGGATTTCACTGAAGCTGTAACTTTCATCCCAGAACATAGTTTAGGGGCCATTACTTCTTCAACTATAGTCATTTTTCTTTCGATTGCAAACGTAACCAGTTTTTCAATGGTGTAATGGTTTAACATAGAAAACTTACCGTTGGCTCTAGATTCTAATCTATCACTCCGATTTGCAAACGGATTTCACTGAAGCTGTAACTTTCATCCCAGAACATAGTTTAGGGGCCATTACTTCTTCAACTATAGTCATTTTTCTTTCGATTGCAAACGTAACCAGTTTTTCAATGGTGTAATGGTTTAACATAGAAAACTTACCGTTGGCTCTAGATTCTAATCTATCACTCCGATTTGCAAACGGATTTCACTGAAGCTGTAACTTTCATCCCAGAACATAGTTTAGGGGCCATTACTTCTTCAACTATAGTCATTTTTCTTTCGATTGCAAACGTAACCAGTTTTTCAATGGTGTAATGGTTTAACATAGAAAACTTACCGTTGGCTCTAGATTCTAATCTATCACTCCGATTTGCAAACGGATTTCACTGAAGCTGTAACTTTCATCCCAGAACATAGTTTAGGGGCCATTACTTCTTCAACTATAGTCATTTTTCTTTCGATTGCAAACGTAACCAGTTTTTCAATGGTGTAATGGTTTAACATAGAAAACTTACCGTTGGCTCTAGATTCTAATCTATCACTCCGATTTGCAAACGGATTTCACTGAAGCTGTAACTTTCATCCCAGAACATAGTTTAGGGGCCATTACTTCTTCAACTATAGTCATTTTTCTTTCGATTGCAAACATAACCAGTTTTTCAATGGTGTAATGGTTTAACATAGAAAACTTACCGTTGGCTCTAGATTCTAATCTATCACTCCGATTTGCAAACGGATTTCACTGAAGCTGTAACTTTCATCCCAGAACATAGTTTAGGGGCCATTACTTCTTCAACTATAGTCATTTTTCTTTCAATTGCAAACGTAACCAGTTTTTCAATGGTGTAATGGTTTAACATAGAAAACTTACCGTTGGCTCTAGATTCTAATCTATCACTCCGATTTGCAAATGGATTTCACTGAAGCTGTAACTTTCATCCCAGAACATAGTTTAGGGGCCATTACTTCTTCAACTATAGTCATTTTTCTTTCGATTGCAAACGTAACCAGTTTTTCAATGGTGTAATGGTTTAACATAGAAAACTTACCGTTGGCTCTAGATTCTAATCTATTACTCCGATTTGCAAACGGATTTCACTGAAGCTGTAACTTTCATCCCAGAACATAGTTTAGGGGCCATTACTTCTTCAACTATAGTCATTTTTCTTTCGATTGCAAACGTAACCAGTTTTTCAATGGTGTAATGGTTTAACATAGAAAACTTACCGTTGGCTCTAGATTCTAATCTATCACTCCGATTTGCAAACGGATTTCCCTGAAGCTGTAACTTTCATCCCAGAACATAGTTTAGGGGCCATTACTTCTTCAACTATAGTCATTTTTCTTTCGATTGCAAACGTAACCAGTTTTTCAATGGTGTAATGGTTTAACATAGAAAACTTACCGTTGGCTCTAGATTCTAATCTTTCACTCCGATTTGCAAACGGACTTCACTGAAGCTGTAACTTTCATCCCAGAACATAGTTTAGGGGCCATTACTTCTTCAACTATAGTCATTTTTCTTTCGATTGCAAACGTAACCAGTTTTTCAATGGTGTAATGGTTTAACATAGAAAACTTACCGTTCGCTCTAGATTCTAATCTATCACTCCGATTTGCAAACTGATTTCACTGAAGCTGTAACTTTCATCCCAGAACATAGTTTAGGGGCCATTACTTCTTCAACTATAGTCATTTTTCTTTCGATTGCAAACGTAACCAGTTTTTCAATGGTGTAATGCTTTAACATAGAAAACTTACCGTTGGCTCTAGATTCTAATCTATCACTCCGATTTGCAAACGGATTTCACTGAAGCTGTAACTTTCATCCCAGAACATAGTTCAGGGGCCATTACTTCTTCAACTATAGTCATTTTTCTTTCGATTGCAAACGTAACCAGTTTTTCAATGGTGTAATGGTTTAACATAGAAAACTTACCGTTGGCTCTAGATTCTAATCTATCACTGCGATTTGCAAACGGATTTTACTGAAGCTGTAAATTTCATCCCAGAACATAGTTTAGGGGACATTACTTCTTCAACTATAGTCATTTTTCTTTCGATTGCAAACGTAACCAGTTTTTCAATGGTGTAATGGTTTAACATAGAAAACTTACCGTTGGCTCTAGATTCTAATCTATCACTCCGATTTGCAAACGGATTTCACTGAAGCTGTAACTTTCATCCCAGAACATAGTTTAGGGGCCATTACTTCTTCAACTATAGTCATTTTTCTTTCGATTGCAAACGTAACCAGTTTTTCAATGGTGTAATGGTTTAACATAGAAAACTTACCGTTGGCTCTAGATTCTAATCTATCACTCCGATTTGCAAACGGATTTCACTGAAGCTGTAACTTTCATCCCAGAACATAGTTTAGGGGCCATTACTTCTTCAACTTCTTTCGATTGCAAACGTAACCAGTTTTTTAATGGTGTAATGGTTTAACATAGAAAACTTACCGTTGGCTCTAGATTCTAATCTATCACTCCGATTTGCAAACGGATTTCACTGAAGCTGTAACTTTCATCCCAGAACATAGTTTAGGGGCCATTACTTCTTCAACTATAGTCATTTTTCTTTCGATTGCAAACGTAACCAGTTTTTCAATGGTGTAATGGTTTAACATAGAAAACTTACCGTTGGCTCTAGATTCTAATCTATCACTCCGATTTGCAAACGGATTTCACTGAAGCTGTAACTTTCATCCCAGAACATAGTTTAGGGGCCATTACTTCTTCAACTATGGTCATTTTTCTTTCGATTGCAAACGTAACCAGTTTTTCAATGGTGTAATGGTTTAACATAGAAAACTTACCGTTGGCTCTAGATTCTAATCTATCACTCCGATTTGCAAACGGATTTCACTGAAGCTGTAACTTTCATCCCAGAACATAGTTTAGGGGCCATTACTTCTTCAACTATAGTCATTTTTCTTTCGATTGCAAACGTAACCAGTTTTTCAATGGTGTAATGTAATGGTTTAACATAGAAAACTTACCGTTGGCTCTAGATTCTAATCTATCACTCCGATTTGCAAACGGATTTCACTGAAGCTGTAACTTTCATCCCAGAACATAGTTTAGGGGCCATTACTTCTTCAACTATAGTCATTTTTCTTTCGATTGCAAACGTAACCAGTTTTTCAATGGTGTAATGGTTTAACATAGAAAACTTACCGTTGGCTCTAGATTCTAATCTATCACTCCGATTTGCAAACGGATTTCACTGAAGCAGTAACTTTCATCCCAGAACATAGTTTAGGGGCCATTACTTCTTCAACTATAGTCATTTTTCTTTCGATTGCAAACGTAACCAGTTTTTCAATGGTGTAATTGTTTAACATAGAAAACTTACCGTTGGCTCTAGATTCTAATCTATCACTCCGATTTGCAAACGGATTTCACTGAAGCTGTAACTTTCATCCCAGAACATAGTTTAGGGGCCATTACTTCTTCAACTATAGTCATTTTTCTTTCGGTTGCAAACGTAACCAGTTTTTCAATGGTGTAATGGTTTAACATAGAAAACTTACCGTTGGCTCTAGATTCTAATCTATCACTCCGATTTGCAAACGGATTTCACTGAAGCTGTAACTTTCATCCCAGAACATAGTTTAGGGGCCATTACTTCTTCAACTATAGTCATTTTTCTTTCGATTGCAAACGTAACCAGTTTTTCAATGGTGTAATGGTTTAACATAGAAAACTTACCGTTGGCTCTAGATTCTAATCTATCACTCCGATTTGCAAACGGATTTCACTGAAGCTGTAACTTTCATCCCAGAACATAGTTTAGGGGCCATTACTTCTTCAACTATAGTCATTTTTCTTTCGATTGCAAACGTAACCAGTTTTTCAATGGTGTAATGGTTTAACATAGAAAACTTACCGTTGGCTCTAGATTCTAATCTATCACTCCGATTTGCAAACGGATTTCACTGAAGCTGTAACTTTCATCCCAGAACATAGTTTAGGGGCCATTACTTCTTCAACTTCTTTCGATTGCAAACATAACCAGTTTTTCAATGGTGTAATGGTTTAACATAGAAAACTTACCGTTGGCTCTAGATTCTAATCTATCACTCCGATTTGCAAACGGATTTCACTGAAGCTGTAACTTTCATCCCAGAACATAGTTTAGGGGCCATTACTTCTTCAACTATAGTCATTTTTCTTTCGATTGCAAACGTAACCAGTTTTTCAATGGTGTAATGGTTTAACATAGAAAACTTACCGTTGGCTCTAGATTCTAATCTATCACTCCGATTTGCAAACGGATTTCACTGAAGCTGTAACTTTCATCCCAGAACATAGTTTAGGGGCCATTACTTCTTCAACTATAGTCATTTTTCTTTCGATTGCAAACGTAACCAGTTTTTCAATGGTGTAATGGTTTAACATAGAAAACTTTCCGTTGGCTCTAGATTCTAATCTATCACTCCGATTTGCAAACGGATTTCACTGAAGCTGTAACTTTCATCCCAGAACATAGTTTAGGGGCCATTACTTCTTCAACTATAGTCATTTTTCTTTCGATTGGAAACGTAACCAGTTTTTCAATGGTGTAATGGTTTAACATAGAAAACTTACCGTTGGCTCTAGATTCTAATCTATCACTCCGATTTGCAAACGGATTTCACTGAAGCTGTAACTTTCATCCCAGAACATAGTTTAGGGGCCATTACTTCTTCAACTATAGTCATTTTTCTTTCGATTGCAAACGTAACCAGTTTTTCAATGGTGTAATGGTTTAACATAGAAATGGGGCGTGGCTGGCTGCTGAGCTGCATGGCTGTGTGAGACCAGAGCTCTCTGCCTGAAACCCTCAGAAAGCGACTAAAAGCACCCTGAGAAGCCCCAATTTCTTCACTAAAAGATGGCAGGACACCCTGAGAGCGACTGGGAATACAGAGGAGCGAAAACAGGGAGGAATTACAGCTCCCCAGCGCTGAGAAAACTGTCTTCCTTCTATGAAGATGAAAACCAAGATGGCCACCGCTATCACAGAAGGGAGGCCCTGGAGAGATCCAGCTACCTATAGTCATTTTTCTTTCGATTGCAAACGTAACCAGTTTTTCAATGGTGTAATGGTTTAACATAGAAAACTTACCGTTGGCTCTAGATTCTAATCTATCACTCCGATTTGCAAACGGATTTCACTGAAGCTGTAACTTTCATCCCAGAACATAGTTTAGGGGCCATTACTTCTTCAACTATAGTCATTTTTCTTTCGATTGCAAACGTAACCAGTTTTTCAATGGTGTAATGGTTTAACATAGAAAACTTACCGTTGGCTCTAGATTCTAATCTATCACTCCGATTTGCAAACGGATTTCACTGAAGCTGTAACTTTCATCCCAGAACATAGCTTAGGGGCCATTACTTCTTCAACTATAGTCATTTTTCTTTCGATTGCAAACGTAACCAGTTTTTCAATGGTGTAATGCTTTAACATAGAAAACTTACCGTTGGCTCTAGATTCTAATCTATCACTCCAATTTGCAAACGGATTTCACTGAAGCTGTAACTTTCATCCCAGAACATAGTTTAGGGGCCATTACTTCTTCAACTATAGTCATTTTTCTTTCGATTGCAAACGTAACCAGTTTTTCAATGGTGTAATGGTTTAACATAGAAAACTTACCGTTGGCTCTAGATTCTAATCTATCACTCCGATTTGCAAACGGATTTCACTGAAGCTGTAACTTTCATCCCAGAACATAGTTTAGGGGCCATTACTTCTTCAACTATAGTCATTTTTCTTTCGATTGCAAACGTAACCAGTTTTTCAATGGTGTAATGGTTTAACATAGAAAACTTACCGTTGGCTCTAGATTCTAATCTATCACTCCGATTTGCAAACGGATTTCACTGAAGCTGTAACTTTCATCCCAGAACATAGTTTAGGGGCCATTACTTCTTCAACTATAGTCATTTTTCTTTCGATTGCAAACGTAACCAGTTTTTCAATGGTGTAATGGTTTAACATAGAAAACTTACCGTTGGCTCTAGATTCTAATCTATCACTCCGATTTGCAAACGGATTTCACTGAAGCTGTAACTTTCATCCCAGAACATAGTTTAGGGGCCATTACTTCTTCAACTATAGTCATTTTTCTTTCGATTGCAAACGTAACCAGTTTTTCAATGGTGTAATGGTTTAACATAGAAAACTTACCGTTGGCTCTAGATTCTAATCTATCACTCCGATTTGGAAACGGATTTCACTGAAGCTGTAACTTTCATCCCAGAACATAGTTTAGGGGCCATTACTTCTTCAACTATAGTCATTTTTCTTTCGATTGCAAACGTAACCAGTTTTTCAATGGTGTAATGGTTTAACATAGAAAACTTACCGTTGGCTCTAGATTCTAATCTATCACTCCGATTTGCAAACGGATTTCACTGAAGCTGTAACTTTCATCCCAGAACATAGTTTAGGGGCCATTACTTCTTCAACTATAGTCATTTTTCTTTCGATTGCAAACGTAACCAGTTTTTCAATGGTGTAATGGTTTAACATAGAAAACTTACCGTTGGCTCTAGATTCTAATCTATCACTCCGATTTGCAAATGGATTTCACTGAAGCTGTAACTTTCATCCCAGAACATAGTTCAGGGGCCATTACTTCTTCAACTATAGTCATTTTTCTTTCGATTGCAAACGTAACCAGTTTTTCAATGGTGTAATGGTTTAACATAGAAAACTTACCGTTGGCTCTAGATTCTAATCTATCACTCCGATTTGCAAACGGATTTCACTGAAGCTGTAACTTTCATCCCAGAACATAGTTTAGGGGCCATTACTTCTTCAACTATAGTCATTTTTCTTTCGATTGCAAACGTAACCAGTTTTTCAATGGTGTAATGGTTTAACATAGAAAACTTACCGTTGGCTCTAGATTCTAATCTATCACTCCGATTTGCAAACGGATTTCACTGAAGCTGTAACTTTCATCCCAGAACATAGTTTAGGGGCCATTACTTCTTCAACTATAGTCATTTTTCTTTCGATTGCAAACGTAACCAGTTTTTCAATGGTGTAATGGTTTAACATAGAAAACTTACCGTTGGCTCTAGATTCTAATCTATCACTGCGATTTGCAAACGGATTTCACTGAAGCTGTAACTTTCATCCCAGAACATAGTTTAGGGGCCATTACTTCTTCAACTATAGTCATTTTTCTTTCGATTGCAAACGTAACCAGTTTTTCAATGGTGTAATGGTTTAACATAGAAAACTTACCGTTGGCTCTAGATTCTAATCTATCACTCCGATTTGCAAACGGATTTCACTGAAGCTGTAACTTTCATCCCAGAACATAGTTTAGGGGCCATTACTTCTTCAACTATAGTCATTTTTCTTTCGATTGCAAACGTAACCAGTTTTTCAATGGTGTAATGGTTTAACATAGAAAACTTACCGTTGGCTCTAGATTCTAATCTATCACTCCGATTTGCAAACGGATTTCACTGAAGCTGTAACTTTCATCCCAGAACATAGTTTAGGGGCCATTACTTCTTCAACTTCTTTCGATTGCAAACGTAACCAGTTTTTTAATGGTGTAATGGTTTAACATAGAAAACTTACCGTTGGCTCTAGATTCTAATCTATCACTCCGATTTGCAAACGGATTTCACTGAAGCTGTAACTTTCATCCCAGAACATAGTTTAGGGGCCATTACTTCTTCAACTATAGTCATTTTTCTTTCGATTGCAAACGTAACCAGTTTTTCAATGGTGTAATGGTTTAACATAGAAAACTTACCGTTGGCTCTAGATTCTAATCTATCACTCCGATTTGCAAACGGATTTCACTGAAGCTGTAACTTTCATCCCAGAACATAGTTTAGGGGCCATTACTTCTTCAACTATGGTCATTTTTCTTTCGATTGCAAACGTAACCAGTTTTTCAATGGTGTAATGGTTTAACATAGAAAACTTACCGTTGGCTCTAGATTCTAATCTATCACTCCGATTTGCAAACGGATTTCACTGAAGCTGTAACTTTCATCCCAGAACATAGTTTAGGGGCCATTACTTCTTCAACTATAGTCATTTTTCTTTCGATTGCAAACGTAACCAGTTTTTCAATGGTGTAATGTAATGGTTTAACATAGAAAACTTACCGTTGGCTCTAGATTCTAATCTATCACTCCGATTTGCAAACGGATTTCACTGAAGCTGTAACTTTCATCCCAGAACATAGTTTAGGGGCCATTACTTCTTCAACTATAGTCATTTTTCTTTCGATTGCAAACGTAACCAGTTTTTCAATGGTGTAATGGTTTAACATAGAAAACTTACCGTTGGCTCTAGATTCTAATCTATCACTCCGATTTGCAAACGGATTTCACTGAAGCAGTAACTTTCATCCCAGAACATAGTTTAGGGGCCATTACTTCTTCAACTATAGTCATTTTTCTTTCGATTGCAAACGTAACCAGTTTTTCAATGGTGTAATTGTTTAACATAGAAAACTTACCGTTGGCTCTAGGTTCTAATCTATCACTCCGATTTGCAAACGGATTTCACTGAAGCTGTAACTTTCATCCCAGAACATAGTTTAGGGGCCATTACTTCTTCAACTATAGTCATTTTTCTTTCGGTTGCAAACGTAACCAGTTTTTCAATGGTGTAATGGTTTAACATAGAAAACTTACCGTTGGCTCTAGATTCTAATCTATCACTCCGATTTGCAAACGGATTTCACTGAAGCTGTAACTTTCATCCCAGAACATAGTTTAGGGGCCATTACTTCTTCAACTATAGTCATTTTTCTTTCGATTGCAAACGTAACCAGTTTTTCAATGGTGTAATGGTTTAACATAGAAAACTTACCGTTGGCTCTAGATTCTAATCTATCACTCCGATTTGCAAACGGATTTCACTGAAGCTGTAACTTTCATCCCAGAACATAGTTTAGGGGCCATTACTTCTTCAACTATAGTCATTTTTCTTTCGATTGCAAACGTAACCAGTTTTTCAATGGTGTAATGGTTTAACATAGAAAACTTACCGTTGGCTCTAGATTCTAATCTATCACTCCGATTTGCAAACGGATTTCACTGAAGCTGTAACTTTCATCCCAGAACATAGTTTAGGGGCCATTACTTCTTCAACTTCTTTCGATTGCAAACATAACCAGTTTTTCAATGGTGTAATGGTTTAACATAGAAAACTTACCGTTGGCTCTAGATTCTAATCTATCACTCCGATTTGCAAACGGATTTCACTGAAGCTGTAACTTTCATCCCAGAACATAGTTTAGGGGCCATTACTTCTTCAACTATAGTCATTTTTCTTTCGATTGCAAACGTAACCAGTTTTTCAATGGTGTAATGGTTTAACATAGAAAACTTACCGTTGGCTCTAGATTCTAATCTATCACTCCGATTTGCAAACGGATTTCACTGAAGCTGTAACTTTCATCCCAGAACATAGTTTAGGGGCCATTACTTCTTCAACTATAGTCATTTTTCTTTCGATTGCAAACGTAACCAGTTTTTCAATGGTGTAATGGTTTAACATAGAAAACTTTCCGTTGGCTCTAGATTCTAATCTATCACTCCGATTTGCAAACGGATTTCACTGAAGCTGTAACTTTCATCCCAGAACATAGTTTAGGGGCCATTACTTCTTCAACTATAGTCATTTTTCTTTCGATTGGAAACGTAACCAGTTTTTTAATGGTGTAATGGTTTAACATAGAAAACTTACCGTTGGCTCTAGATTCTAATCTATCACTCCGATTTGCAAACGGATTTCACTGAAGCTGTAACTTTCATCCCAGAACATAGTTTAGGGGCCATTACTTCTTCAACTATAGTCATTTTTCTTTCGATTGCAAACGTAACCAGTTTTTCAATGGTGTAATGGTTTAACATAGAAAACTTACCGTTGGCTCTAGATTCTAATCTATCACTCCGATTTGCAAACGGATTTCACTGAAGCTGTAACTTTCATCCCAGAACATAGTTTAGGGGCCATTACTTCTTCAACTATGGTCATTTTTCTTTCGATTGCAAACGTAACCAGTTTTTCAATGGTGTAATGGTTTAACATAGAAAACTTACCGTTGGCTCTAGATTCTAATCTATCACTCCGATTTGCAAACGGATTTCACTGAAGCTGTAACTTTCATCCCAGAACATAGTTTAGGGGCCATTACTTCTTCAACTATAGTCATTTTTCTTTCGATTGCAAACGTAACCAGTTTTTCAATGGTGTAATGTAATGGTTTAACATAGAAAACTTACCGTTGGCTCTAGATTCTAATCTATCACTCCGATTTGCAAACGGATTTCACTGAAGCTGTAACTTTCATCCCAGAACATAGTTTAGGGGCCATTACTTCTTCAACTATAGTCATTTTTCTTTCGATTGCAAACGTAACCAGTTTTTCAATGGTGTAATGGTTTAACATAGAAAACTTACCGTTGGCTCTAGATTCTAATCTATCACTCCGATTTGCAAACGGATTTCACTGAAGCAGTAACTTTCATCCCAGAACATAGTTTAGGGGCCATTACTTCTTCAACTATAGTCATTTTTCTTTCGATTGCAAACGTAACCAGTTTTTCAATGGTGTAATTGTTTAACATAGAAAACTTACCGTTGGCTCTAGGTTCTAATCTATCACTCCGATTTGCAAACGGATTTCACTGAAGCTGTAACTTTCATCCCAGAACATAGTTTAGGGGCCATTACTTCTTCAACTATAGTCATTTTTCTTTCGGTTGCAAACGTAACCAGTTTTTCAATGGTGTAATGGTTTAACATAGAAAACTTACCGTTGGCTCTAGATTCTAATCTATCACTCCGATTTGCAAACGGATTTCACTGAAGCTGTAACTTTCATCCCAGAACATAGTTTAGGGGCCATTACTTCTTCAACTATAGTCATTTTTCTTTCGATTGCAAACGTAACCAGTTTTTCAATGGTGTAATGGTTTAACATAGAAAACTTACCGTTGGCTCTAGATTCTAATCTATCACTCCGATTTGCAAACGGATTTCACTGAAGCTGTAACTTTCATCCCAGAACATAGTTTAGGGGCCATTACTTCTTCAACTATAGTCATTTTTCTTTCGATTGCAAACGTAACCAGTTTTTCAATGGTGTAATGGTTTAACATAGAAAACTTACCGTTGGCTCTAGATTCTAATCTATCACTCCGATTTGCAAACGGATTTCACTGAAGCTGTAACTTTCATCCCAGAACATAGTTTAGGGGCCATTACTTCTTCAACTTCTTTCGATTGCAAACATAACCAGTTTTTCAATGGTGTAATGGTTTAACATAGAAAACTTACCGTTGGCTCTAGATTCTAATCTATCACTCCGATTTGCAAACGGATTTCACTGAAGCTGTAACTTTCATCCCAGAACATAGTTTAGGGGCCATTACTTCTTCAACTATAGTCATTTTTCTTTCGATTGCAAACGTAACCAGTTTTTCAATGGTGTAATGGTTTAACATAGAAAACTTACCGTTGGCTCTAGATTCTAATCTATCACTCCGATTTGCAAACGGATTTCACTGAAGCTGTAACTTTCATCCCAGAACATAGTTTAGGGGCCATTACTTCTTCAACTATAGTCATTTTTCTTTCGATTGCAAACGTAACCAGTTTTTCAATGGTGTAATGGTTTAACATAGAAAACTTTCCGTTGGCTCTAGATTCTAATCTATCACTCCGATTTGCAAACGGATTTCACTGAAGCTGTAACTTTCATCCCAGAACATAGTTTAGGGGCCATTACTTCTTCAACTATAGTCATTTTTCTTTCGATTGGAAACGTAACCAGTTTTTCAATGGTGTAATGGTTTAACATAGAAAACTTACCGTTGGCTCTAGATTCTAATCTATCACTCCGATTTGCAAACGGATTTCACTGAAGCTGTAACTTTCATCCCAGAACATAGTTTAGGGGCCATTACTTCTTCAACTATAGTCATTTTTCTTTCGATTGCAAACGTAACCAGTTTTTCAATGGTGTAATGGTTTAACATAGAAATGGGGCGTGGCTGGCTGCTGAGCTGCATGGCTGTGTGAGACCAGAGCTCTCTGCCTGAAACCCTCAGAAAGCGACTAAAAGCACCCTGAGAAGCCCCAATTTCTTCACTAAAAGATGGCAGGACACCCTGAGAGCGACTGGGAATACAGAGGAGCGAAAACAGGGAGGAATTACAGCTCCCCAGCGCTGAGAAAACTGTCTTCCTTCTATGAAGATGAAAACCAAGATGGCCACCGCTATCACAGAAGGGAGGCCCTGGAGAGATCCAGCTACAGGACTCCATCTCCAATACCGCTGAAAAACAGGTATGATCCTCTCCTCACCCCCTTCCCAAGAGGCCATGAAGCACTGTATGAGGAGGACAGCGATGAGGAGGCCTTCCAGCGGCAGCGGCAGGCCAAAAAAGTCCGCGAACGGAGCCCCCTGAAGCAGGGACACACAGTAGCGCCGCTGGCCGATGCGGACTTCCAGAGCTTCGGACCCCCATTCCCCTGATCCATGCGTACAATTTGACGCGTCCGACCGCCCGCAAAATACGCATCCCGCTACTCCATGCGTACAAACGGTCGCATCCAACCAGGCCAGAAATCCGCAATACTCCTCTCCAGGCGTACAAACGGACGCATTAGCACTGCAAAGTGTCAACTCTCTCCCCCAACGTCCTCAAAGAAGTGATAGACAGCCACAGATCATAGATCCTATGGAATCCTTCCCGGTATCAGACCAACCGGTCACTCAACAATTCTTAAAAGACTTTATGCTTTCCTTTAGAGCTGGCATTCAGGAAGACATAAGAGACGTCAGGAGAGATTTACAATCACTAGCAGGCCATGTCGCGCAGATTGCTGGTGAAACAGATTCCAGACTCCTTAAACTGGAAAGAAGGATGGAACGGATGACCATAGCACACAACCATCTTGTCGGAGCACATAAGGAACTCCAAGAACAAAATAAGTTCATGAAGGAGAAGATATCCGACAATGAAGACCGGAATCGCCGGAACAATATCAAAATTAGAGGAGTACCAGAGTCGGTAAGCACTAATGAACTCAAGGATTATGTCAAAGACATTCTTAAATGCACTGCTCCAGAACTCCCAGAGAACGAGCTAGTAATTGATAGGGCCCACCGACTGCCAAAACCCTCACATGTGGCCAAACACCTCCCTCGTGATGTAATCACAAGAATTCATTTTTTCCATGCTAAGGAAAAAATGCTCTCAGCTACAAGAGGAGGAAGGAAATTGCCCAGCCCTTATCAGGACCTTATTCTTTACCAGGACCTCTCCCAAGCTACACTTCATGCCAGGAGGCAATTTTCAGAAGTTACCACCACTTTGCGCCACAGGAAGATAGATTACTCCTGGGGATTCCCTCCCAAGCTTCTAATAAATGACAATGGAACAATCTACGCTGCCAGAAGCCCAAAGGAAGCACGCGACTTGTTGGCTAGATGGGACATCCCAATTTTCATCCCAAGGGACCCCAGGAAGGATAAGCCAATATACCAGGTCTCCCTGTCCAAACAGCTGGCTTCTCCAAGACAAGCTCCCAGGAATGCTACCACCCAACAGATGGACACTGCTCCACCTCCTGACCAAGCGGAAAAAGAAAATTCTGCCGGGGCTTTTTCGGACACATGAGCAGATGGGTATTCACCACATACTTTTTTCCCCCAAGTAGCCTCTTTCCTTAGGGCCTACACTTCTTCCCCCTGAGGGAATCGGCTTGATTCTGAACCACTTGTGGTTGTTCCACCAATCAAGTCCTATTCTTGGAACTGATAGTTCTGAGTCCTGTTAACTGTTAACTTTTGGTTTTTGGTTGATTAGTTTAATTGCCTACTTAAGGCTCCTTTGCCTGGAGTCTCAGCAGGGAGGCTCTTCGGACCCCCATTCTCCGGGCCAGCAACTAATTGGAGGGTAGAACCGGATGCCCACCAGTTTTTTGCTTCTTCTTCTTCAGTTTTTAGCTTGTTTTGATATGCTGTGTAAAGTGTTGTATTGCCTAACTACTCTTTCTGAATATAGAGGTCTGTCGTGCAGTAGTCCTATGAACAACCCAGGGAGGTCTCGTGATGGTAAGACAAATTGGTATGGTATGTATAACTGCAAATTCATCAATAACAATGATGCAAGACTGTAACATCGTATCTATTAACGTGAGAGGACTGAACTCTTACAGAAAACGTTTTCTACTACAGAAATTAATCAAGGAACATAAGGCAGACATTGTACGTATTCAGGAGACTCATTTAACCAAAATCTCAGCAAGTAAGTTCAAACTCCATCAATTTTCAAATATTTTTCATTCCACCCTAAAAGGTAATAAAAAGAAAGCTGGAGTAAGTATTGCTTTTAAAGATACTCTAGGCTTAGTGATTGAGGAGACTTTCACCAGTGAAGACGGTAGACTAGTGATAGTACAGGGAAAGATCAACTCTCAGGAATATACTTTCGCAAACATATAGGCTCCAAATTCTCACCAACTGAAATTTATTAATAAAAAATTGAAAAAAATCAACACTCTCCAAAAAGGACATCTATTCGTGTCTGGAGATTTCAATGCAGTAGCAGATGTCCAGATAGATTGTACAGCTAGTAGCAGGAGAGCACACTCCATCCTTCAACCTGCATTGATGTCCTTTGAACTCTATGATTCATGGAGATGTTTTCACCCCAAATCACGTGAATATACATATTACTCTCCAGTCCAGAAATCCTTTACTCGCATTGATTACTGCCTGACCGACAGATTCACTTTGCCTTTGATAACTGAAACAGAAATACTACCCAGAATATGGTCAGACCATTCTCCTCTAATCACAAAATTTAAATTACAAAACTCTACCGCTTCCCCCCAATTGTGGAAATTGAATAAATTCATCCTTAATTCTGAGCACACTCTACCCACTATAAAGAAGGAACTTGCTGAGTATTTTGAGTTGAACGACACTAAAGATGTCTCCAAGACAACCTTGTGGAACGCCCACAAGGCTGTTATGCGAGGTGTAATCATAAAATTGAGCTCCATACAAAAGAAAAAAAAAAAAGAAACTACAGACAGATTACTACACAAAATAAAGTCCCTAGAAAAAGAAATCTTTAATAATAAAAAACACCATTTGACTAAAATTCTAGAAGAAACTAGGCAAGAATTGGCAGATATTATGTATTATGACTACGATAAGTGGCAAACTATTCTCCGGGAAAACTGGTACTACGATAACAATAGAGCAGGAAAGGCTATGGCAAGAAAGATTAAGGGTAAAAGAATACACCATAGAATAGTTAAAATAATCCATCCCCAATCAAATACTGCTGTATACCACCCACAAGACATTGTAGACTCCCTTGCTATATATTATGAGAAACTTTATAATTTAGAACTAGACCCAAACACCCATAACCCAAACACTCAAGAGATAGATAACTATCTGGATAAAATTAATCTTCCTTCTCTACTTGATTTTGAGAAGAAGATACTAGGGTCCCCCTTCAATCAACAAGAAATAATCTATGCCATAAACTCTCTCAAGAATGACAAAGCCCCTGGCCCAGATGGGTATATCAATGAATATTTCAAGAAATTTGTAACTATTTTAGCAAAACCACTCACTGATATGTTCAACGATATAGCAATCACTGGTGTTTTCCCTAAAGAGTCCCTTTCTGCCTTAATTTCTACCATCCCCAAGGAAGACAAAGATCCCTCCGATCCTGCTAACTATAGACCCATTTCCCTACTCAACTCCGACATAAAAATATATGCTAAAGTCATAGCAAATAGGTTAACCCCCTTTATGCCGCAACTTCTCCATTCCGACCAGGTAGGTTTTACAAGAAACAGATCAACTTCTGATGGCACACGCAAGGCACTTGCTTTGATCTACAGAGTTGGGCTCTGTCGAACGCCTACTCTATTAGTATCACTTGATGCGGAGAAGGCGTTCGACAGAGTCAATTGGCTATACCTATCAAGAGTACTGACAAAATTCGGAATCCCCAACTTCCTACATAAGGCGATATTAGCCTTATATACTCAGCCCTCTGCGAAGGTCCTCTCTTCTGGCTCTCTATCCCAGACTTTTAACATTAAGAATGGAACCCGTCAGGGATGCCCCCTCTCGCCACTAATTTTCAATTTATCTATAGAACCCTTAGCCCAGAGTATAAGAGACAACCCCCAAATCCATGGCATAAAATTAAACCAATCAACTACCAAACTAAGTTTATATGCAGACGATATCATTTTATTTCTTCAGAAACCACTATTATCTTTACCTGCTGCTACCACAGAACTCAATAACTTTTCTCGTATCTCCTTTTATAAACTCAACCAAACGAAAACAATTATTCTTCCATGTTTTATCCCTCAAAAAACTAAAATTACTCTCAAGGAATCCTGCAGCTTCTCCTGGAATGATACAGCAATAAAATACCTGGGTATATACTTGACCCCACAAATAAACCAACTATACAAAGAAAATTACAATCCCTGGTTGAAGAAATTTAAAACTAAACTAGAAGCATTGGCCAAAGTGGAGTATTCCTGGATGGGTAGAGCAGCAGCTTTTAAGATGATAATACTTCCTCAGCTGCTCTACCTATTCAGGAACTTACCAATCAAAGCCCCTCAAACCTTTTTTAACAATCTTCAAAAATTACTCAACCAATTTATATTACTGAACAAAAAATCTAGATTTTCCAACAAAATTTTAACTACACACACATCCAATTTAGGCCTGGGAGTTCCCAATATCGAGCTTTATTACAAGGCAACCCTACTAGATCAATCTAGAGCAATATGGCTAGAAGATAAAACTAAACAATGGCTCTCTATAGAAGAAGAACAATTCCCAAACAACTCTTACAGACTCTTCCTACATTCAAGGTTGGTCTGGGAGTTCAGACAAAGTAGCTACAATCCTATTACAGCTAACACAGTAAAATTATGGAAAGAGTTTCTAAAACTATCCAAGGAAGAATCTTTAGCCATTGAAATAAATACCCCTCTAACTGCTCTTAACTCAGTTATCAGAAATATTGATCTACAAGATTGGGTTGACTTGGGTATAAAGGAGATTACAGACCTATTGGATACACATGAAATCAAGTCATTCGAAGACCTAATGTCAATCTATAATATCCCCTCCACAGATATTCTCATATACCCCAAAATCAACAAATTTTTAATGAAATACCAACATAATCCCATCACTATTACCCCACAAATTAAGAAATTAATTCAACCAGAAGGAAAAAACATTAAAGGCACATCCATTTTTTATAGAGCCTTACTAACTCTAAAAGAAAAATTCCCCAAATGGCAAGTAGAAAGCTGGCAGGATTACTTGGGATCTGAGATAGACCTGGAAGAATTGGAATTGACTATAAAGTCAGTAAAGCAATCTTCACACTGTGTAAACCATTACGAGGGCTTAATAAAAACTATATGGCTGTGGTACATGTCCCCAGAGAAGATAGCCAAATTTGATATGAATACCTCACCTCTTTGCTGGAGGGGATGCAACATGACGGGTTCCATCGGTCATATACTCTGGGATTGTCCAAAACTAAAAACATTAAGAAACAATATAGAGGGATTCCTGAAGAAATTGCCTGTGTCCTTACAAGCTATCCCATCGGGCATGGCTTTACTACATTTAGGGATTAGAGACCTGCCCCCTCAGGAGAGACTTATATACAACCATATATTTATCGTAACTAGAAATCAAATTGCTGTAAATTGGAAATCTGTAGTTATTCCAACAATTGGAGAAATCCTACGAATTGTCGAATCAAACCTATTAGCCGAAAAAGCTTGGGCAATTCGAAGTGGTGGACTGAAGTCTTTCCTGAGCAGGGCTCGACTCTGGCCTACAGTTTACAAGAGCTCAAAACTCTTGAAATTTTGAGTGTATAGATCCTCTCACGGATCAACCAATGAACAGATATGTGTCTACCTCACGAGACCAACCTCCTTTTACTTCTGGAAATATGGACAACATGCATAATGGGAATGTTTGACTGTATCTAACAATATCTAATGTGTACATACACCTCAGTCCACACATCCCTTTTTCAATATTTTTTATTGGAATTTCCAAAAAATTTTAACAATATGCCAAGACATATTAAAACAATATAAAAATAAACTTACTTTTTACATTACAGCAGTCCAATGAGAAATATACTGTTGATTTTTCAAATATACATTCAGTTTCAGTTATACATAAACAGTGTATAATAACTTTCCCTTATAAATCAATGGCTAGTATCTCTTAAGATGATTGCTGAGTTTAGTATACTTGTTGCTATTTAGTTCTTAAAAGGTTAAGTATGTGCATCTCTACACGCAAGAATACGCATAAAAATACACATGAGTGCAACCCAATGAGGTTTTACGCATAATAACGCGTAAGCGCGTAAAAAACGCGTCAAACGGCACTTAAAAGCGCGATAACGCGCAAAAATTGCTAAATGCGCAGAAAACGCCTAGTAAACGCATAAAAACCACGTAAATAGCGCGTAAGTATGCAAATAGTGCAAATTTCAAGAAAAAAAAGGTTTAAATCAATTTTAAACCATAAATTTTTAAAGAAAGGATTGTTTATTTATCTTTGTAGGCCTAATAGCACCTATCTTTCCAAAATAACCTAAATGTCATTTTTGTTATTTTAAACAGTGATCCTGTTAGTTACATTCTAACGAATTCCTAAAATGTATTGTTAATTAAGGTTTAGTAGGAGCAGTACCTCTGGAGAATGGGGGTCTTAAATCCTCCCTACAGAGACTCCAGAGGATGCATCCTCTTTAAGTATTATTCCTATATACTTGCCGTCCCCACAGGATCACTGCTATCTCACTTGGCTGTTAAACTACATCGAGTTGGGCTACATAGAGTACATGTAGATATTTTGGTATACGTCTTGCTTTCCCAATTCCAATTAATTATTCAGATATTAATGTTATGACTTAACTAATATAATTAAACTAATTCTAAACTAAACTAAACTATACTAAACAGCTGAAAATTACTTTTCACAGTTCTTACTGAGGTATTCTTGTACAATAACAGTAATATACTTATCTTATTACTTTGTAGGTCCAAGTGATGTAATGTAACAGTGGAGAGTCCAAGCCAGGCAACAACAACACTAAGTTTCTAGACAATGCCCTAGTACAACAACATTAATAGTCACTATTCATTTATCCATGTGAGGGTTAGATAAGATATTAGACTTCTTGAATCTTAGAATCAACATATATAGTAGGCCATAGATAAGCTTTTTTCCAAAATGCACCTATAGTACTGTTTTTTATAGCCCAAGATCTTTCAGATCTCATGTTGGATTCCACTTTCCTTAATACTTCTTCTAATGTTGGTACATAGTGTGACTTCCAGTTGTCGGCAATCAATATTCTAGTTACTACACAAATGTGGTTGAAAATAAACCTTTCACTCGGGGGAAGGTCCCATGTTCTAACATGGAGTAATACCATTTCAGGTGAAATTGTGCTCAGAAACATAGGCAATTGTTTAAGAAATGTCTCTATCTCTCCCCAGAGATTAGTGATCTTTGGACATGACCAGAAAATGTGAATTAAAGATCCAGTTTCATTGCAATTTCTCCAGCAAAGGGGGGAAGTATTGCCATCAAACTTAGAAATTTTTTCTGGAGTATAATACCACTGCCACAGAAGCTTCAAAAAGTTTTCATAATGCAGGACACATTTAGTTGATTTTTTAAGAGACCTGTAGGCCCTCTCCCACTCTTCCTGATCAAGATCTATGTTTAATAGATTCTGCCATTTATTCAGTTGCCATCTTTGGCCTTCATCTTTAAGTTGTAAAAGTGTTTTATTAAATATGGCAATTCCCTTTTTCTTATTATTTTGTGGGTCTAAAAGTTTTTTTATTTGAGGTAAATAGGATATATTTTGAGGGGAGTGTTTATCTAAGAATTTTTTAATTCTAAAGTATTTGGGTTTGTCAGATTGTGGGATGTCATATGTTGAGGTAAGTTCTTCAAAGGATTTAAGCTTATCATTTTCCATGAGATCAGCTGCTTTAATTATACCATTTTGTGACCAATTTTCTAAATCTAAATTTTTCAAGGCCTTTGCTAAATTAAGTAATGGGACTTCTATATGTAGTGATAAAGGATGTTTTTCACTGTAGTGGATCATCTCCTTCCATACTCTAATAAAGTTAGCTGTGATAGGATTAGGAATTTTTAAGGGAATTTTCCAATTTAGTCTGGCTTCCAAATAGGGGAGGGGTTCATTATCCGGGATTTGTTCCAATTCTATTATTACCCATTGTTTACTCCTATCATTACACCAGATAGCTCTTGATTGTTCTAGGATTGCTGATTTGTAATAAATTTCCAAATCTGGTACTCCTAGTCCCATATTCAAAGAAGGGGTAATTAAGATTTTATTTGAGAACCTTGGTTTTTTATTCATAAGAACAAACTTATTTATCATTCTTTGTGCTGATGTAAAGAATTTTTGTGGGATCTTTATAGGGATATTTCTAAATAAATATAATAATTGGGGCAAAATTAACATTTTAAAAGCGGCTGATCTTCCTAACCAAGAAAATTCAAATTTAGAAAGATTGTCTAGTTGAATCTTGAGTTTACCTAACCATGGTTCAAAATTTTCTCTGTATAACTGGTTGATGGTGGGGGTTAAATGTATGCCTAGGTATTTTATAAATTTAGGCTCCCAAGTATATGAACAAGATTGTTTAAGTTGTTCTAATAACTTAGCTGGTACATTACATGGCAATATAGTTGTCTTATTTTCATTCAGTTTATAATGGGATATTTTTGAGAAGTGATCTAATTCAATTTTAAGGTTGGGTAAAGTTTCTACAGGTCTCTGAAGGTACAATAAAATGTCATCAGCAAATAAGCCAAGTTTGGCCTCTGCTGAGGGTAATTTAATTCCATGGATATTCTTATTGTCTCTGATGCTCTGTGCCAAGGGCTCAAGTGTTAACACATATATCAAAGGGGAGAGAGGACATCCCTGTCGTGTGCCATTGTGAATATCAAAGGATGATGAAAAGGTATTAGATGATATTACCTTTGCAGAAGGCTGTGTGTAAAGAGACATAATAGCTCTGTGGATGTGTCCCACACACCCAAATCTCTGTAGTACAGAAGACATGTATGTCCAGCTGACTCTGTCGAATGCCTTCTCCGCATCCAAAGAGATGAAGAGAGTAGGCGTCCGACAGAGACCAACCTGATGCAGAAGTGCCATAACTTTCCTTGCTCCATCACATGTTCCTCTTCCCTGCACAAAACCTACTTGATCTGGAGAAACTAATTGCGGTATAAGGGGAGCAAGTCTGTTTGCTAATACTCTTTCATAGAGTTTGAGATCTGTATTCAACAAGGAGATGGGCCTGTAGCTCCCTGGGTCAGATGGGTCCTTTCCTTCTTTGGGGATAGTGGTTATTATTGCTGTTAAGTTTTCTTTAGGAAAGACACCAAGAGTTGCTGCCTCATTGAACATATTTACCAAATGTTTTGATAGAATACTTGAGTGTTTTTTATAATAGGCATTGATAAATCCATCAACTCCTGGTGCCTTATCCTGTTTCAGCATTCTGATAGCTAATTCCACTTCTTTTAAGTGGAAAGGGATATTTAATTGTTTTTGCTCGAATTCTGATAAAATGGGTAGGTTAATTTTATTTAAATACTGATCTATCTCTAATTGGGATGGAGAGTAGGTCTGGGGATCTGAATTTAAATTATATAATTTTTCATAGTATACTGCTAAGGCATTAACAATATCTTGGGGGTGGTGGACATTGATTTTTGTATCGGGGTGGGTAATTTTTATTATTCTTTGTCTAACTCTTCTACCTTTAATTTTCTGTGCCATGGCCTTCCCTGCTTTATTTTTGTCTGAGTACCAATTTTCTTTTAAAATAGTTTGCCATTTATCATACTGTGAGTATAAGTTCTCTGCTAATTCTTGTCTGATAGCTTCTAGTTTGGGCACTAATTCTTTTTTGTTCTGAATAAAAATAGATTTTTTTAAATTTTGTATTTCCTTAAGTAATTTATCTGTTTTTTCTCTGAACTTCCTTTTTAAAATTGCACTTTGCTTCATAAAAACGCCTCTAATATAGGCCTTATGTGCATTCCATAACGTAACTTTAGATATATCTTCTGTATCATTAAGGGAAAAGAACTCTTCTAGATTATTTTTAATGATTGGGGAGGTTGTTTCTGAATTTAAGACTATTTTGTTCATTTTCCAATTAAAATTAGAGCTATTGGGGGTGCTTTTTAGTTTAATTTTAGCTGTAATAGGAGCATGGTCTGACCATATTCTAGTTCCTATCTCTATTTTTGATACTAATGGGAGTGAAAAATTATCTGTTAATATGTGGTCTATTCTAGTAAAAGAATGGTATATGGCTGAGTGAAAGGAATATTGTCTGTCCCCAGGGTGCAAGCATCTCCATGTGTCATACAGCTCATTGTTGACTAGAGTGGACTGAATAACCGCAGAAGATTTCCTCTTTCCAGCAGTACAATCGATGGTTGGGTCTGTAACTGCGTTTAGGTCACCTGATATAATCAGGGAACCTTTTGTTAAATTTTTTATTTTTTTTAGTTTTTTTTTGAGAAAATTGGCTTGATGTTTATTAGGTGAATATACACATGCAAAGGTAAATTCCTCTAGATTAATTTTCCCTCTCACTACTACCAGTCTTCCATCAGGACTATTATAAACCTCTGTAAGTTCAAAACCCAGGGAATCTTTAAAGGCAATTAACACTCCACGCTTTTTCTTGGTCTGTAGCACGGAGTGGTATATTTTAGAGAATTGTAATATTTTTAATTTAGATACCCCTTTTTCATCCAAGTGAGATTCTTGGATGCATATTACATCTGTCCCTTCTTCTTTAATTAGTTTATTTAACAAAAACCTTTTTCTATTGGAGTTTAAACCCCTCACATTTAGGGATAAAATATTAAATTCCTGAGACATTGTTTTTTTCATATATGCTAAACATCCTCAATATGTCTAAAAACATCATCAATACATCAATATTTATATAGTCACCTGACCTGGACTCTTCCACTGAAACTCTGTTGAGAGAAATATACTTGGACCATTTTTTATCATTTTTCCTAGAAAACAAATTTGAGAATGTTATATACAGTACATACATCAAAATCGTTTCAAAGTAGGCGGTATTACAATTAAAGTCACTAAAGAACCAAGTAATGATCCTTTGAACTGAAAGTTCAAAAATAATAATAAAAAAAAAAGGATGAGTGTTGTACTGACAAACTGTCAGCATACCTCTATAGTACAAAAAAATGAAAAAAGAATAAAAGAAACTGAAAAATAACATTGAACACAAATTGTTCAAGTCCATCCAGTGGACTAGAGACATTTCACCTCCTTAGCAGAAATCCTTCTGCGAGGGGAAAGGTCCAGTTGGGGGAAACAGTTTGTGGATAAGCATCCTTCACTTAGTCTTCATCACCTTTGGAAGCCTCTGATGCTTTATTTTCTTCTGATGGTGGTTGAGAAGTGTCCATAGGGAATTGTCTGGGCTGCCCTTTAAAGCGGTCGGATCTATTGTCTTTTGCTTTCACAATTTGAATTCCCCATTTCTTCAGCAGTTCATAGCCTTCTTCTGGATCTTTAATTACAAAGGTGGTTCCATAGTTCATTATTCTCATTTTAGTGGGAAATCCCCATGCATATGGTATGCCTTTATTCCTTAGTGTATATGAGATGTCTGAGAAGTCCTTCCTTGCTTTCAGAGTTGCTTGTGACAAATCACTGTACAAGATCAGGTGTTTATATGGATCAGGAAGCTTTTGTCCTTTCCTTGTTATTCCCATAAACCTCTCTTTGATATGGTAATAGTGAATCCTCAGGATCACATCTCTTGGCAGGTGGTCTGCAATGAAAGAGGGCTTTGGTAATCTGTGTGCCCTGTCCACAATAAGATCAGTGTCTGAAATGTCAGGCAAGGCAGTCTTTATAACATCTCTCACATACTCCATCAATGCTTCAGTTTTCACAGACTCTGGAATGCCCCTTATTTTAACATTGTTCCTTCTATTGCGATCCTCAGAGTCTATAATCTTTTCCTTCTGCCATGACAGTTCTCCCAGCACCTTCTGATGAGCATCTACCATCTCATTATAAGCAGTAGTAATGTCTGCCACTTTTTTCTCCAGCACAGACACTCTATTGTCTGTGTGATTCATATACTGTGACATCTGCCCAGCTAATTGCCTCATGTCCTCTCTCATCTCCATTACCCCGCTTCTCATCTCCATTACCCCGCTTCTCATCTCCATTACATTATTTTGCATCATCCCACTGAAAGATATCATAAACTTTTTAAAGAAGTTCTGGGATATGGGTTCATCAGTGGCTTGGAGGTCTGCAAAGGGGTCTGGCAGGGTCTGTAATGGTGGCATGGCTGGAGGGGGACAGGGGATAACAGTCTGTCCTACCTGAGTGTCTCTGTATTCCTGGTGCTGCTGCTGAGTTTTAGCAGGCTTCCTGGGGCTTCTATCTCTCTTGTTTTCTGCTGTGTCATCCTCCTCTCCTTCCTCCTCACTTTCATGCTGAAATCCTTTAGATTTGCTCCTGTGGAATGAGGTAGCCAGCGATGCATATCTATTCCTTTGTTGTATAGGAGTGAGGAAGGGGCTGCTGAACGGAGATCCATGCTGCTGCTGGCTGTGGCCATCCTGCCCATGCTGTTGTAAGGGAAGATGACGGTGGCCATCTTGGCTGATCTCTTCATAGAAGTCAGTCAGCTTTCTTGGAGCTTGGGAACTTTTCCTCTGCTTCTGGTTCGCTTTACTCCACTCCATCTTGGTCAGGGGATGTTCCAACAGCTTTCAGGCTGAAAATCAGAACTTCCAAGGCTGCTTTTTGTTGCTTTTTAGATGCTTTGCACCGAGAGCTGCAGGCTTAAACTTCCATTCACTCTGCTGTGTAGCCACGCCCCCCCCAGTCCACACATCCCCGCACGATGGACCTTCGGATCTGCAAAGGCAACACTACACAGCTTGTAGGATAGAATAGTTTAGTTTAGTTGTTCCCTAGGTTTTACCTAGTATAGCTATTTGCTAGTGTTATAACACTTATGTTTAGGTTTAGGAATAATTGACCTTCCAATTTACAATCATCATTACAGAATGATACTTTGGAACATTTATAGATTTATAAACTCATAGACTCACACAATCAACCACCAGAAACTCCTTGGTCCCTGTAGACCTGTATCCACATGAACTCATGTGTGATATACGATACCCTAGATATGTCAATACCACTCCCTGGAGTCTCTGTAGGGCGGTGAGACTCCCCCATTCTCCAGGTTGAGAGGATCATACAAAGCATCACACATGTAAATCCTATGGAGTAGAAACTCCAATACGATATCCAAAATCAGACACGGGATACTCTTTGGGAACGAGACTCCTTACCCAAAATATTGGTGGAATTGATAGATTAGATATAGTAAGGTCACATTATAATCTCCTTACTTCACAGTATTTATTAGCAACCTACGTCAAGTATTGTTCTTGACTATTCCCACTTATTGGGACAGTGTTTAGATTATTGCAATAAACATCTGAACTTGCAATGTCTACTAATAAAGCTGGTTACCTATTATATTATTCTTGTTATATTATAGTTGTTATATTATATTATTATATGGTTCGTGTAATATTGTATTATTATATTACCTATATTAACATATAAGAATTTATGTAAGAATTTATGTAAGAACTCATGTACACTGTTCTAAGCTAACCATAACTTTTTCTTCTGTACTGTAAAAATTTTTCAATAAAAATAAATGGAATTGGTTTAACATAGAAAACTTACCGTTGGCTCTAGATTCTAATCTATCACTCCGATTTGCAAACGGATTTCACTGAAGCTGTAACTTTCATCCCAGAACATAGTTTAGGGGCCATTACTTCTTCAACTATAGTCATTTTTCTTTCGATTGCAAACGTAACCAGTTTTTCAATGGTGTAATGGTTTAACATAGAAAACTTACCGTTGGCTCTAGATTCTAATCTATCACTCCGATTTGCAAACGGATTTCACTGAAGCTGTAACTTTCATCCCAGAACATAGTTTAGGGGCCATTACTTCTTCAACTATAGTCATTTTTCTTTCGATTGCAAACGTAACCAGTTTTTCAATGGTGTAATGGTTTAACATAGAAAACTTACCGTTGGCTCTAGATTCTAATCTATCACTCCGATTTGCAAACGGATTTCACTGAAGCTTTAACTTTCATCCCAGAACATAGTTTAGGGGCCATTACTTCTTCAACTATAGTCATTTTTCTTTCGATTGCAAACGTAACCAGTTTTTCAATGGTGTAATGGTTTAACATAGAAAACTTACCGTTGGCTCTAGATTCTAATCTATCACTCCGATTTGCAAACGGATTTCACTGAAGCTGTAACTTTCATCCCAGAACATAGTTTAGGGGCCATTACTTCTTCAACTATAGTCATTTTTCTTTCGATTGCAAACGTAACCAGTTTTTCAATGGTGTAATGGTTTAACATAGAAAACTTACCGTTGGCTCTAGATTCTAATCTATCACTCCGATTTGCAAACGGATTTCACTGAAGCTGTAACTTTCATCCCAGAACATAGTTTAGGGGCCATTACTTCTTCAACTATAGTCATTTTTCTTTCGATTGCAAACGTAACCAGTTTTTCAATGGTGTAATGGTTTAACATAGAAAACTTACCGTTGGCTCTAGATTCTAATCTATCACTCCGATTTGCAAACGGATTTCACTGAAGCTGTAACTTTCATCCCAGAACATAGTTTAGGGGCCATTATTTCTTCAACTATAGTCATTTTTCTTTCGATTGCAAACGTAACCAGTTTTTCAATGGTGTAATGGTTTAACATAGAAAACTTACCGTTGGCTCTAGATTCTAATCTATCACTCCGATTTGCAAACGGATTTAACTGAAGCTGTAACTTTCATCCCAGAACATAGTTTAGGGGCCATTACTTCTTCAACTATAGTCATTTTTCTTTCGATTGCAAACGTAAACAGTTTTTCAATGGTGTAATGGTTTAACATAGAAAACTTACCGTTGGCTCTAGATTCTAATCTATCACTCCGATTTGCAAACGGATTTCACTGAAGCTGTAACTTTCATCCCAGAACATAGTTTAGGGGCCATTACTTCTTCAACTATAGTCATTTTTCTTTCGATTGCAAACGTAACCAGTTTTTCAATGGTGTAATGGTTTAACATAGAAAACTTACCGTTGGCTCTAGATTCTAATCTATCACTCCGATTTGCAAACGGATTTCACTGAAGCTGTAACTTTCATCCCAGAACATAGTTTAGGGGCCATTACTTCTTCAACTATAGTCATTTTTCTTTCGATTGCAAACGTAACCAGTTTTTCAATGGTGTAATGGTTTAACATAGAAAACTTACCGTTGGCTCTAGATTCTAATCTATCACTCCGATTTGCAAACGGATTTCACTGAAGCTGTAACTTTCATCCCAGAACATAGTTTAGGGGCCATTACTTCTTCAACTATAGTCATTTTTCTTTCGATTGGAAACGAAACCAGTTTTTCAATGGTGTAATGGTTTAACATAGAAAACTTACCGTTGGCTCTAGATTCTAATCTATCACTCCGATTTGCAAACGGATTTCACTGAAGCTGTAACTTTCATCCCAGAACATAGTTTAGGGGCCATTACTTCTTCAACTATAGTCATTTTTCTTTCGATTGCAAACGTAACCAGTTTTTCAATGGTGTAATGGTTTAACATAGAAAACTTACCGTTGGCTCTAGATTCTAATCTATCACTCCGATTTGCAAACGGATTTCACTGAAGCTGTAACTTTCATCCCAGAACATAGTTTAGGGGCCATTACTTCTTCAACTATAGTCATTTTTCTTTCGATTGCAAACGTAACCAGTTTTTCAATGGTGTAATGGTTTAACATAGAAAACTTACCGTTGGCTCTAGATTCTAATCTATCACTCCGATTTGCAAACGGATTTCACTGAAGCTGTAACTTTCATCCCAGAACATAGTTTAGGGGCCATTACTTCTTCAACTATAGTCATTTTTCTTTCGATTGCAAACGTAACCAGTTTTTCAATGGTGTAATGGTTTAACATAGAAAACTTACCGTTGGCTCTAGATTCTAATCTATCACTCCGATTTGCAAACGGATTTCACTGAAGCTGTAACTTTCATCCCAGAACATAGTTTAGGGGCCATTACTTCTTCAACTATAGTCATTTTTCTTTCGATTGCAAACGTAACCAGTTTTTCAATGGTGTAATGGTTTAACATAGAAAACTTACCGTTGGCTCTAGATTCTAATCTATCACTCCGATTTGCAAACGGATTTCACTGAAGCTGTAACTTTCATCCCAGAACATAGTTTAGGGGCCATTACTTCTTCAACTATAGTCATTTTTCTTTCGATTGCAAACGTAACCAGTTTTTCAATGGTGTAATGGTTTAACATAGAAAACTTACCGTTGGCTCTAGATTCTAATCTATCACTCCGATTTGCAAACGGATTTCACTGAAGCTGTAACTTTCATCCCAGAACATAGTTTAGGGGCCATTACTTCTTCATCTATAGTCATTTTTCTTTCGATTGCAAACGTAACCAGTTTTTCAATGGTGTAATGGTTTAACATAGAAAACTTACCGTTGGCTCTAGATTCTAATCTATCACTCCGATTTGCAAACGGATTTCACTGAAGCTGTAACTTTCATCCCAGAACATAGTTTAGGGGCCATTACTTCTTCAACTATAGTCATTTTTCTTTCGATTGCAAACGTAACCAGTTTTTCAATGGTGTAATGGTTTAACATAGAAAACTTACCGTTGGCTCTAGATTCTAATCTATCACTCCGATTTGCAAACGGATTTCACTGAAGCTGTAACTTTCATCCCAGAACATAGTTTAGGGGCCATTACTTCTCCAACTATAGTCATTTTTCTTTCGATTGCAAACGTAACCAGTTTTTCAATGGTGTAATGGTTTAACATAGAAAACTTACCGTTGGCTCTAGATTCTAATCTATCACTCCGATTTGCAAACGGATTTCACTGAAGCTGTAACTTTCATCCCAGAACATAGTTTAGGGGCCATTACTTCTTCAACTATAGTCATTTTTCTTTCGATTGCAAACGTAACCAGTTTTTCAATGGTGTAATGGTTTAACATAGAAAACTTACCGTTGGCTCTAGATTCTAATCTATCACTCCGATTTGCAAACGGATTTCACTGAAGCTGTAACTTTCATCCCAGAACATAGTTTAGGGGCCATTACTTCTTCAACTATAGTCATTTTTCTTTCGATTGCAAACGTAACCAGTTTTTCAATGGTGTAATGGTTTAACATAGAAAACTTACCGTTGGCTCTAGATTCTAATCTATCACTCCGATTTGCAAACGGATTTCACTGAAGCTGTAACTTTCATCCCAGAACATAGTTTAGGGGCCATTACTTCTTCAACTATAGTCATTTTTCTTTCGATTGCAAACGTAACCAGTTTTTCAATGGTGTAATGGTTTAACATAGAAAACTTACCGTTGGCTCTAGATTCTAATCTATCACTCCGATTTGCAAACGGATTTCACTGAAGCTGTAACTTTCATCCCAGAACATAGTTTAGGGGCCATTACTTCTTCAACTATAGTCATTTTTCTTTCGATTGCAAACGTAACCAGTTTTTCAATGGTGTAATGGTTTAACATAGAAAACTTACCGTTGGCTCTAGATTCTAATCTATCACTCCGATTTGCAAACGGATTTCACTGAAGCTGTAACTTTCATCCCAGAACATAGTTTAGGAGCCATTACTTCTTCAACTATAGTCATTTTTCTTTCGATTGCAAACGTAACCAGTTTTTCAATGGTGTAATGGTTTAACATAGAAAACTTACCGTTGGCTCTAGATTCTAATCTATCACTCCGATTTGCAAACGGATTTCACTGAAGCTGTAACTTTCATCCCAGAACATAGTTTAGGGGCCATTACTTCTTCAACTATAGTCATTTTTCTTTCGATTGCAAACGTAACCAGTTTTTCAATGGTGTAATGGTTTAACATAGAAAACTTACCGTTGGCTCTAGATTCTAATCTATCACTCCGATTTGCAAACGGATTTCACTGAAGCTGTAACTTTCATCCCAGAACATAGTTTAGGGGCCATTACTTCTTCAACTATAGTCATTTTTCTTTCGATTGCAAACGTAACCAGTTTTTCAATGGTGTAATGGTTTAACATAGAAAACTTACCGTTGGCTCTAGATTCTAATCTATCACTCCGATTTGCAAACGGATTTCACTGAAGCTGTAACTTTCATCCCAGAACATAGTTTAGGGGCCATTACTTCTTCAACTATAGTCATTTTTCTTTCGATTGCAAACGTAACCAGTTTTTCAATGGTGTAATGGTTTAACATAGAAAACTTACCGTTGGCTCTAGATTCTAATCTATCACTCCGATTTGCAAACGGATTTCACTGAAGCTGTAACTTTCATCCCAGAACATAGTTTAGGGGCCATTACTTCTTCAACTATAGTCATTTTTCTTTCGATTGCAAACGTAACCAGTTTTTCAATGGTGTAATGGTTTAACATAGAAAACTTACCGTTGGCTCTAGATTCTAATCTATCACTCCGATTTGCAAATGGATTTCACTGAAGCTGTAACTTTCATCCCAGAGCATAGTTCAGGGGCCATTACTTCTTCAACTATAGTCATTTTTCTTTCGATTGCAAACGTAACCAGTTTTTCAATGGTGTAATGGTTTAACATAGAAAACGTACCGTTGGCTCTAGATTCTAATCTATCACTCCGATTTGCAAACGGATTTCACTGAAGCTGTAACTTTCATCCCAGAACATAGTTTAGGGGCCATTACTTCTTCAACTATAGTCATTTTTCTTTCGATTGCAAACGTAACCAGTTTTTCAATGGTGTAATGGTTTAACATAGAAAACTTACCGTTGGCTCTAGATTCTAATCTATCACTCCGATTTGCAAACGGATTTCACTGAAGCTGTATCTTTCATCCCAGAACATAGTTTAGGGGCCATTACTTCTTCAACTATAGTCATTTTTCTTTCGATTGCAAACGTAACCAGTTTTTCAATGGTGTAATGGTTTAACATAGAAAACTTACCGTTGGCTCTAGATTCTAATCTATCACTCCGATTTGCAAACGGATTTCACTGAAGCTGTAACTTTCATCCCAGAACATAGTTTAGGGGCCATTACTTCTTCAACTATAGTCATTTTTCTTTCGATTGCAAACGTAACCAGTTTTTCAATGGTGTAATGGTTTAACATAGAAAACTTACCGTTGGCTCTAGATTCTAATCTATCACTCCGATTTGCAAACGGATTTCACTGAAGCTGTAACTTTCATCCCAGAACATAGTTTAGGGGCCATTACTTCTTCAACTATAGTCATTTTTCTTTCGATTGCAAACGTAACCAGTTTTTCAATGGTGTAATGGTTTAACATAGAAAACTTACCGTTGGCTCTAGATTCTAATCTATCACTCCGATTTGCAAACGGATTTCACTGAAGCTGTAACTTTCATCCCAGAACATAGTTTAGGGGCCATTACATCTTCAACTATAGTCATTTTTCTTTCGATTGCAAACGTAACCAGTTTTTCAATGGTGTAATGGTTTAACATAGAAAACTTACCGTTGGCTCTAGATTCTAATCTATCACTCCGATTTGCAAATGGATTTCACTGAAGCTGTAACTTTCATCCCAGAACATAGTTTAGGAGCCATTACTTCTTCAACTATAGTCATTTTTCTTTCGATTGCAAACGTAACCAGTTTTTCAATGGTGTAATGGTTTAACATAGAAAACTTACCGTTGGCTCTAGATTCTAATCTATCACTCCGATTTGCAAACGGATTTCACTGAAGCTGTAACTTTCATCCCAGAACATAGTTTAGGGGCCATTACTTCTTCAACTATAGTCATTTTTCTTTCGATTGCAAACGTAACCAGTTTTTCAATGGTGTAATGGTTTAACATAGAAAACTTACCGTTGGCTCTAGATTCTAATCTATCACTCCGATTTGCAAACGGATTTCACTGAAGCTGTAACTTTCATCCCAGAACATAGTTTAGGGGCCATTACTTCTTCAACTATAGTCATTTTTCTTTCGATTGCAAACGTAACCAGTTTTTCAATGGTGTAATGGTTTAACATAGAAAACTTACCGTTGGCTCTAGATTCTAATCTATCACTCCGATTTGCAAACGGATTTCACTGAAGCTGTAACTTTCATCCCAGAACATAGTTTAGGGGCCATTACTTCTTCAACTATAGTCATTTTTCTTTCGATTGCAAACGTAACCAGTTTTTCAATGGTGTAATGGTTTAACATAGAAAACTTACCGTTGGCTCTAGATTCTAATCTATCACTCCGATTTGCAAACGGATTTCACTGAAGCTGTAACTTTCATCCCAGAACATAGTTTAGGGGCCATTACTTCTTCAACTATAGTCATTTTTCTTTCGATTGCAAACGTAACCAGTTTTTCAATGGTGTAATGGTTTAACATAGAAAACTTACCGTTGGCTCTAGATTCTAATCTATCACTCCGATTTGCAAATGGATTTCACTGAAGCTGTAACTTTCATCCCAGAACATAGTTCAGGGGCCATTACTTCTTCAACTATAGTCATTTTTCTTTCGATTGCAAACGTAACCAGTTTTTCAATGGTGTAATGGTTTAACATAGAAAACTTACCGTTGGCTCTAGATTCTAATCTATCACTCCGATTTGCAAACGGATTTCACTGAAGCTGTAACTTTCATCCCAGAACATAGTTCAGGGGCCATTACTTCTTCAACTATAGTCATTTTTCTTTCGATTGCAAACGTAACCAGTTTTTCAATGGTGTAATGGTTTAACATAGAAAACTTACCGTTGGCTCTAGATTCTAATCTATCACTGTGATTTGCAAACGGATTTCACTGAAGCTGTAACTTTCATCCCAGAACATAGTTTAGGGGCCATTACTTCTTCAACTATAGTCATTTTTCTTTCGATTGCAAACGTAACCAGTTTTTCAATGGTGTAATGGTTTAACATAGAAAACTTACCGTTGGCTCTAGATTCTAATCTATCACTCCGATTTGCAAACGGATTTCACTGAAGCTGTAACTTTCATCCCAGAACATAGTTCAGAGGCCATTACTTCTTCAACTATAGTCATTTTTCTTTCGATTGCAAACGTAACCAGTTTTTCAATGGTGTAATGGTTTAACATAGAAAACTTACCGTTGGCTCTAGAATCTAATCTATCACTCCGATTTGCAAACGGATTTCACTGAAGCTGTAACTTTCATCCCAGAACATAGTTTAGGGGCCATTACTTCTTCAACTATAGTCATTTTTCTTTCGATTGCAAACGTAACCAGTTTTTCAATGGTGTAATGGTTTAACATAGAAAACTTACCGTTGGCTCTAGATTCTAATCTATCACTCCGATTTGCAAACGGATTTCACTGAAGCTGTAACTTTCATCCCAGAACATAGTTTAGGGGCCATTACTTCTTCAACTATAGTCATTTTTCTTTCGATTGCAAACGTAACCAGTTTTTCAATGGTGTAATGGTTTAACATAGAAAACTTACCGTTGGCTCTAGATTCTAATCTATCACTCCGATTTGCAAACGGTTTTCACTGAAGCTGTATCTTTCATCCCAGAACATAGTTTAGGGGCCATTACTTCTTCAACTATAGTCATTTTTCTTTCGATTGCAAACGTAACCAGTTTTTCAGTGGTGTAATGGTTTAACATAGAAAACGTACCGTTGGCTCTAGATTCTAATCTATCACTCCGGTTTGCAAACGGATTTCACTGAAGCTGTAACTTTCATCCCAGAACATAGTTTAGGGGCCATTACTTCTTCAACTATAGTCATTTTTCTTTCGATTGCAAACGTAACCAGTTTTTCAATGGTGTAATGGTTTAACATAGAAAACTTACCGTTGGCTCTAGATTCTAATCTATCACTCCGATTTGCAAACGGATTTCACTGAAGCTGTAACTTTCAACCCAGAACATAGTTTAGGGGCCATTACTTCTTCAACTATAGTCATTTTTCTTTCGATTGCAAACGTAACCAGTTTTTCAATGGTGTAATGGTTTAACATAGAAAACTTACCGTTGGCTCTAGATTCTAATCTATCACTCCGATTTGCAAACGGATTTCACTGAAGCTGTAACTTTCATCCCAGAACATAGTTTAGGGGCCATTACTTCTTCAACTATAGTCATTTTTCTTTCGATTGCAAACGTAACCAGTTTTTCAATGGTGTAATGGTTTAACATAGAAAACTTACCGTTGGCTCTAGATTCTAATCTATCACTCCGATTTGCAAACAGATTTCACTGAAGCTGTAACTTTCATCCCAGAACATAGTTTAGGGGCCATTACTTCTTCAACTATAGTCATTTTTCTTTCGATTGCAAACGTAACCAGTTTTTCAATGGTGTAATGGTTTAACATAGAAAACTTACCGTTGGCTCTAGATTCTAATCTATCACTCCGATTTGCAAACGGATTTCACTGAAGCTGTAACTTTCATCCCAGAACATAGTTTAGGGGCCATTACTTCTTCAACTATAGTCATTTTTCTTTCGATTGCAAACGTAACCAGTTTTTCAATGGTGTAATGGTTTAACATAGAAAACTTACCGTTGGCTCTAGATTCTAATCTATTACTCCGATTTGCAAACGGATTTCACTGAAGCTGTAACTTTCATCCCAGAACATAGTTTAGGGGCCATTACTTCTTAAACTATAGTCATTTTTCTTTCGATTGCAAACGTAACCAGTTTTTCAATGGTGTAATGGTTTAACATAGAAAACTTACCGTTGGCTCTAGATTCTAATCTATCACTCCGATTTGCAAACGGATTTCACTGAAGCTGTAACTTTCATCCCAGAACATAGTTTAGGGGCCATTACTTCTTCAACTATAGTCATTTTTCTTTCGATTGCAAACGTAACCAGTTTTTCAATGGTGTAATGGTTTAACATAGAAAACTTACCGTTGGCTCTAGATTCTAATCTATCACTCCGATTTGCAAATGGATTTCACTGAAGCTGTAACTTTCATCCCAGAACATAGTTTAGGGGCCATTACTTCTTCAACTATAGTCATTTTTCTTTCGATTGCAAACGTAACCAGTTTTTCAATGGTGTAATGGTTTAACATAGAAAACTTACCGTTGGCTCTAGATTCTAATCTATCACTCCGATTTGCAAACGGATTTCACTGAAGCTGTAAATTTCATCCCAGAACATAGTTTAGGGGCCATTACTTCTTCAACTATAGTCATTTTTCTTTCGATTGCAAACGTAACCAGTTTTTCAATGGTGTAATGGTTTAACATAGAAAACTTACCGTTGGCTCTAGATTCTAATCTATCACTCCGATTTGCAAACGGATTTCACTGAAGCTGTAACTTTCATCCCAGAACATAGTTTAGGGGCCATTACTTCTTCAACTATAGTCATTTTTCTTTCGATTGCAAACGTAACCAGTTTTTCAATGGTGTAATGGTTTAACATAGAAAACTTACCGTTGGCTCTAGATTCTAATCTATCACTCCGATTTGCAAACAGATTTCACTGAAGCTGTAACTTTCATCCCAGAACATAGTTTAGGGGCCATTACTTCTTCAACTATAGTCATTTTTCTTTCGATTGCAAACGTAACCAGTTTTTCAATGGTGTAATGGTTTAACATAGAAAACTTACCGTTGGCTCTAGATTCTAATCTATCACTCCAATTTGCAAACGGATTTCACTGAAGCTGTAACTTTCATCCAAGAAAATAGTTTAGGGGCCATTACTTCTTCAACTATAGTCATTTTTCTTTCAATTGCAAACGTAACCAGTTTTTCAATGGTGTAATGGTTTAACATAGAAAACTTACCGTTGGCTCTAGATTCTAATCTATCACTCCGATTTGCAAACGGATTTCACTGAAGCTGTAACTTTCATCCCAGAACATAGTTTAGGGGCCATTACTTCTTCAACTATAGTCATTTTTCTTTCGATTGCAAACGTAACCAGTTTTTCAATGGTGTAATGGTTTAACATAGAAAACTTACCGTTGGCTCTAGATTCTAATCTATCACTCCGATTTGCAAACGGATTTCACTGAAGCTGTAACTTTCATCCCAGAACATAGTTTAGGGGCCATTACTTCTTCAACTATAGTCATTTTTCTTTCGATTGCAAACGTAACCAGTTTTTCAATGGTGTAATGGTTTAACATAGAAAACTTACCGTTGGCTCTAGATTCTAATCTATCACTCCGATTTGCAAACGGATTTCACTGAAGCTGTAACTTTCATCCCAGAACATAGTTTAGGGGCCATTACTTCTTCAACTATAGTCATTTTTCTTTCGATTGCAAACGTAACCAGTTTTTCAATGGTGTAATGGTTTAACATAGAAAACTTACCGTTGGCTCTAGATTCTAATCTATCACTCCGATTTGCAAACGGATTTCACTGAAGCTGTAACTTTCATCCCAGAACATAGTTTAGGGGCCATTACTTCTTCAACTATAGTCATTTTTCTTTCGATTGCAAACGTAACCAGTTTTTCAATGGTGTAATGGTTTAACATAGAAAACTTACCGTTGGCTCTAGATTCTAATCTATCACTCCGATTTGCAAATGGATTTCACTGAAGCTGTAACTTTCATCCCAGAGCATAGTTCAGGGGCCATTACTTCTTCAACTATAGTCATTTTTCTTTCGATTGCAAACGTAACCAGTTTTTCAATGGTGTAATGGTTTAACATAGAAAACGTACCGTTGGCTCTAGATTCTAATCTATCACTCCGATTTGCAAACGGATTTCACTGAAGCTGTAACTTTCATCCCAGAACATAGTTTAGGGGCCATTACTTCTTCAACTATAGTCATTTTTCTTTCGATTGCAAACGTAACCAGTTTTTCAATGGTGTAATGGTTTAACATAGAAAACTTACCGTTGGCTCTAGATTCTAATCTATCACTCCGATTTGCAAACGGATTTCACTGAAGCTGTAACTTTCATCCCAGAACATAGTTTAGGGGCCATTACTTCTTCAACTATAGTCATTTTTCTTTCGATTGCAAACGTAACCAGTTTTTCAATGGTGTAATGGTTTAACATAGAAAACTTACCGTTGGCTCTAGATTCTAATCTATCACTCCGATTTGCAAACGGATTTCACTGAAGCTGTAACTTTCATCCCAGAACATAGTTTAGGGGCCATTACTTCTTCAACTATAGTCATTTTTCTTTCGATTGCAAACGTAACCAGTTTTTCAATGGTGTAATGGTTTAACATAGAAAACTTACCGTTGGCTCTAGATTCTAATCTATCACTCCGATTTGCAAACGGATTTCACTGAAGCTGTAACTTTCATCCCAGAACATAGTTTAGGGGCCATTACTTCTTCAACTATAGTCATTTTTCTTTCGATTGCAAACGTAACCAGTTTTTCAATGGTGTAATGGTTTAACATAGAAAACTTACCGTTGGCTCTAGATTCTAATCTATCACTCCGATTTGCAAACGGATTTCACTGAAGCTGTAACTTTCATCCCAGAACATAGTTTAGGGGCCATTACTTCTTCAACTATAGTCATTTTTCTTTCGATTGCAAACGTAACCAGTTTTTCAATGGTGTAATGGTTTAACATAGAAAACTTACCGTTGGCTCTAGATTCTAATCTATCACTCCGATTTGCAAATGGATTTCACTGAAGCTGTAACTTTCATCCCAGAACATAGTTTAGGAGCCATTACTTCTGCAACTATAGTCATTTTTCTTTCGATTGCAAACGTAACCAGTTTTTCAATGGTGTAATGGTTTAACATAGAAAACTTACCGTTGGCTCTAGATTCTAATCTATCACTCCGATTTGCAAACGGATTTCACTGAAGCTGTAACTTTCATCCCAGAACATAGTTTAGGGGCCATTACTTCTTCAACTATAGTCATTTTTCTTTCGATTGCAAACGTAACCAGTTTTTCAATGGTGTAATGGTTTAACATAGAAAACTTACCGTTGGCTCTAGATTCTAATCTATCACTCCGATTTGCAAACGGATTTCACTGAAGCTGTAACTTTCATCCCAGAACATAGTTTAGGGGCCATTACTTCTTCAACTATAGTCATTTTTCTTTCGATTGCAAACGTAACCAGTTTTTCAATGGTGTAATGGTTTAACATAGAAAACTTACCGTTGGCTCTAGATTCTAATCTATCACTCCGATTTGCAAACGGATTTCACTGAAGCTGTAACTTTCATCCCAGAACATAGTTTAGGGGCCATTACTTCTTCAACTATAGTCATTTTTCTTTCGATTGCAAACGTAACCAGTTTTTCAATGGTGTAATGGTTTAACATAGAAAACTTACCGTTGGCTCTAGATTCTAATCTATCACTCCGATTTGCAAACGGATTTCACTGAAGCTGTAACTTTCATCCCAGAACATAGTTTAGGGGCCATTACTTCTTCAACTATAGTCATTTTTCTTTCGATTGCAAACGTAACCAGTTTTTCAATGGTGTAATGGTTTAACATAGAAAACTTACCGTTGGCTCTAGATTCTAATCTATCACTCCGATTTGCAAATGGATTTCACTGAAGCTGTAACTTTCATCCCAGAACATAGTTCAGGGGCCATTACTTCTTCAACTATAGTCATTTTTCTTTCGATTGCAAACGTAACCAGTTTTTCAATGGTGTAATGGTTTAACATAGAAAACTTACCGTTGGCTCTAGATTCTAATCTATCACTCCGATTTGCAAACGGATTTCACTGAAGCTGTAACTTTCATCCCAGAACATAGTTCAGGGGCCATTACTTCTTCAACTATAGTCATTTTTCTTTCGATTGCAAACGTAACCAGTTTTTCAATGGTGTAATGGTTTAACATAGAAAACTTACCGTTGGCTCTAGATTCTAATCTATCACTGTGATTTGCAAACGGATTTCACTGAAGCTGTAACTTTCATCCCAGAACATAGTTTAGGGGCCATTACTTCTTCAACTATAGTCATTTTTCTTTCGATTGCAAACGTAACCAGTTTTTCAATGGTGTAATGGTTTAACATAGAAAACTTACCGTTGGCTCTAGATTCTAATCTATCACTCCGATTTGCAAACGGATTTCACTGAAGCTGTAACTTTCATCCCAGAACATAGTTCAGAGGCCATTACTTCTTCAACTATAGTCATTTTTCTTTCGATTGCAAACGTAACCAGTTTTTCAATGGTGTAATGGTTTAACATAGAAAACTTACCGTTGGCTCTAGATTCTAATCTATCACTCCGATTTGCAAACGGTTTTCACTGAAGCTGTATCTTTCATCCCAGAACATAGTTTAGGGGCCATTACTTCTTCAACTATAGTCATTTTTCTTTCGATTGCAAACGTAACCAGTTTTTCAGTGGTGTAATGGTTTAACATAGAAAACGTACCGTTGGCTCTAGATTCTAATCTATCACTCCGGTTTGCAAACGGATTTCACTGAAGCTGTAACTTTCATCCCAGAACATAGTTTAGGGGCCATTACTTCTTCAACTATAGTCATTTTTCTTTCGATTGCAAACGTAACCAGTTTTTCAATGGTGTAATGGTTTAACATAGAAAACTTACCGTTGGCTCTAGATTCTAATCTATCACTCCGATTTGCAAACGGATTTCACTGAAGCTGTAACTTTCATCCCAGAACATAGTTTAGGGGCCATTACTTCTTCAACTATAGTCATTTTTCTTTCGATTGCAAACGTAACCAGTTTTTCAATGGTGTAATGGTTTAACATAGAAAACTTACCGTTGGCTCTAGATTCTAATCTATCACTCCGATTTGCAAACGGATTTCACTGAAGCTGTAACTTTCATCCCAGAACATAGTTTAGGGGCCATTACTTCTTCAACTATAGTCATTTTTCTTTCGATTGCAAACGTAACCAGTTTTTCAATGGTGTAATGGTTTAACATAGAAAACTTACCGTTGGCTCTAGATTCTAATCTATCACTCCGATTTGCAAACAGATTTCACTGAAGCTGTAACTTTCATCCCAGAACATAGTTTAGGGGCCATTACTTCTTCAACTATAGTCATTTTTCTTTCGATTGCAAACGTAACCAGTTTTTCAATGGTGTAATGGTTTAACATAGAAAACTTACCGTTGGCTCTAGATTCTAATCTATCACTCCGATTTGCAAACGGATTTCACTGAAGCTGTAACTTTCATCCCAGAACATAGTTTAGGGGCCATTACTTCTTCAACTATAGTCATTTTTCTTTCGATTGCAAACGTAACCAGTTTTTCAATGGTGTAATGGTTTAACATAGAAAACTTACCGTTGGCTCTAGATTCTAATCTATTACTCCGATTTGCAAACGGATTTCACTGAAGCTGTAACTTTCATCCCAGAACATAGTTTAGGGGCCATTACTTCTTCAACTATAGTCATTTTTCTTTCGATTGCAAACGTAACCAGTTTTTCAATGGTGTAATGGTTTAACATAGAAAACTTACCGTTGGCTCTAGATTCTAATCTATCACTCCGATTTGCAAACGGATTTCACTGAAGCTGTAACTTTCATCCCAGAACATAGTTTAGGGGCCATTACTTCTTCAACTATAGTCATTTTTCTTTCGATTGCAAACGTAACCAGTTTTTCAATGGTGTAATGGTTTAACATAGAAAACTTACCGTTGGCTCTAGATTCTAATCTATCACTCCGATTTGCAAATGGATTTCACTGAAGCTGTAACTTTCATCCCAGAACATAGTTTAGGGGCCATTACTTCTTCAACTATAGTCATTTTTCTTTCGATTGCAAACGTAACCAGTTTTTCAATGGTGTAATGGTTTAACATAGAAAACTTACCGTTGGCTCTAGATTCTAATCTATCACTCCGATTTGCAAACGGATTTCACTGAAGCTGTAAATTTCATCCCAGAACATAGTTTAGGGGCCATTACTTCTTCAACTATAGTCATTTTTCTTTCGATTGCAAACGTAACCAGTTTTTCAATGGTGTAATGGTTTAACATAGAAAACTTACCGTTGGCTCTAGATTCTAATCTATCACTCCGATTTGCAAACGGATTTCACTGAAGCTGTAACTTTCATCCCAGAACATAGTTTAGGGGCCATTACTTCTTCAACTATAGTCATTTTTCTTTCGATTGCAAACGTAACCAGTTTTTCAATGGTGTAATGGTTTAACATAGAAAACTTACCGTTGGCTCTAGATTCTAATCTATCACTCCGATTTGCAAACAGATTTCACTGAAGCTGTAACTTTCATCCCAGAACATAGTTTAGGGGCCATTACTTCTTCAACTATAGTCATTTTTCTTTCGATTGCAAACGTAACCAGTTTTTCAATGGTGTAATGGTTTAACATAGAAAACTTACCGTTGGCTCTAGATTCTAATCTATCACTCCGATTTGCAAACGGATTTCACTGAAGCTGTAACTTTCATCCAAGAAAATAGTTTAGGGGCCATTACTTCTTCAACTATAGTCATTTTTCTTTCAATTGCAAACGTAACCAGTTTTTCAATGGTGTAATGGTTTAACATAGAAAACTTACCGTTGGCTCTAGATTCTAATCTATCACTCCGATTTGCAAACGGATTTCACTGAAGCTGTAACTTTCATCCCAGAACATAGTTTAGGGGCCATTACTTCTTCAACTATAGTCATTTTTCTTTCGATTGCAAACGTAACCAGTTTTTCAATGGTGTAATGGTTTAACATAGAAAACTTACCGTTGGCTCTAGATTCTAATCTATCACTCCGATTTGCAAACGGATTTCACTGAAGCTGTAAATTTCATCCCAGAACATAGTTTAGGGGCCATTACTTCTTCAACTATAGTCATTTTTCTTTCGATTGCAAACGTAACCAGTTTTTCAATGGTGTAATGGTTTAACATAGAAAACTTACCGTTGGCTCTAGATTCTAATCTATCACTCCGATTTGCAAACGGATTTCACTGAAGCTGTAACTTTCATCCCAGAACATAGTTTAGGGGCCATTACTTCTTCAACTATAGTCATTTTTCTTTCGATTGCAAACGTAACCAGTTTTTCAATGGTGTAATGGTTTAACATAGAAAACTTACCGTTGGCTCTAGATTCTAATCTATCACTCCGATTTGCAAACAGATTTCACTGAAGCTGTAACTTTCATCCCAGAACATAGTTTAGGGGCCATTACTTCTTCAACTATAGTCATTTTTCTTTCGATTGCAAACGTAACCAGTTTTTCAATGGTGTAATGGTTTAACATAGAAAACTTACCGTTGGCTCTAGATTCTAATCTATCACTCCGATTTGCAAACGGATTTCACTGAAGCTGTAACTTTCATCCAAGAAAATAGTTTAGGGGCCATTACTTCTTCAACTATAGTCATTTTTCTTTCAATTGCAAACGTAACCAGTTTTTCAATGGTGTAATGGTTTAACATAGAAAACTTACCGTTGGCTCTAGATTCTAATCTATCACTCCGATTTGCAAACGGATTTCACTGAAGCTGTAACTTTCATCCCAGAACATAGTTTAGGGGCCATTACTTCTTCAACTATAGTCATTTTTCTTTCGATTGCAAACGTAACCAGTTTTTCAATGGTGTAATGGTTTAACATAGAAAACTTACCGTTGGCTCTAGATTCTAATCTATCACTCCGATTTGCAAACGGATTTCACTGAAGCTGTAACTTTCATCCAAGAAAATAGTTTAGGGGCCATTACTTCTTCAACTATAGTCATTTTTCTTTCAATTGCAAACGTAACCAGTTTTTCAATGGTGTAATGGTTTAACATAGAAAACTTACCGCTGGCTCTAGATTCTAATCTATCACTCCGATTTGCAAACGGATTTCACTGAAGCTGTAACTTTCATCCCAGAACATAGTTTAGGGGCCATTACTTCTTCAACTATAGTCATTTTTCTTTCGATTGCAAACGTAACCAGTTTTTCAATGGTGTAATGGTTTAACATAGAAAACTTACCGTTGGCTCTAGATTCTAATCTATCACTCCGATTTGCAAACGGATTTCACTGAAGCTGTAACTTTCATCCCAGAACATAGTTTAGGGGCCATTACTTCTTCAACTATAGTCATTTTTCTTTCGATTGCAAACGTAACCAGTTTTTCAATGGTGTAATGGTTTAACATAGAAAACTTACCGTTGGCTCTAGATTCTAATCTATCACTCCGATTTGCAAACGGATTTCACTGAAGCTGTAACTTTCATCCCAGAACATAGTTTAGGGGCCATTACTTCTTCAACTATAGTCATTTTTCTTTCGATTGCAAACTTAACCAGTTTTTCAATGGTGTAATGGTTTAACATAGAAAACTTACCGTTGGCTCTAGATTCTAATCTATCACTCCGATTTGCAAACGGATTTCACTGAAGCTGTAACTTTCATCCCAGAACATAGTTTAGGGGTCATTACTTCTTCAACTATAGTCATTTTTCTTTCGATTGCAAACGTAACCAGTTTTTCAATGGTGTAATGGTTTAACATAGAAAACTTACCGTTGGCTCTAGATTCTAATCTATCACTCCGATTTGCAAACGGATTTCACTGAAGCTGTAACTTTCATCCCAGAACATAGTTTAGGGGCCATTACTTCTTCAACTATAGTCATTTTTCTTTCGATTGCAAACGTAACCAGTTTTTCAATGGTGTAATGGTTTAACATAGAAAACTTACCGTTGGCTCTAGATTCTAATCTATCACTCCGATTTGCAAACGGATTTCACTGAAGCTGTAACTTTCATCCCAGAACATAGTTTAGGGGCCATTACTTCTTCAACTATAGTCATTTTTCTTTCGATTGCAAACGTAACCAGTTTTTCAATGGTGTAATGGTTTAACATAGAAAACTTACCGTTGGCTCTAGATTCTAATCTATCACTCCGATTTGCAAACGGATTTCACTGAAGCTGTAACTTTCATCCCAGAACATAGTTTAGGGGCCATTACTTCTTCAACTATAGTCATTTTTCTTTCGATTGCAAACGTAACCAGTTTTTCAATGGTGTAATGGTTTAACATAGAAAACTTACCGTTGGCTCTAGATTCTAATCTATCACTCCGATTTGCAAACGGATTTCACTGAAGCTGTAACTTTCATCCCAGAACATAGTTTAGGGGCCATTACTTCTTCAACTATAGTCATTTTTCTTTCGATTGCAAACGTAACCAGTTTTTCAATGGTGTAATGGTTTAACATAGAAAACTTACCGTTGGCTCTAGATTCTAATCTATCACTCCGATTTGCAAACGGATTTCACTGAAGCTGTAACTTTCATCCCAGAACATAGTTTAGGGGCCATTACTTCTTCAACTATAGTCATTTTTCTTTCGATTGCAAACGTAACCAGTTTTTCAATGGTGTAATGGTTTAACATAGAAAACTTACCGTTGGCTCTAGATTCTAATCTATCACTCCGATTTGCAAATGGATTTCACTGAAGCTGTAACTTTAATCCCAGAACATAGTTTAGGGGCCATTACTTCTTTAACTATAGTCATTTTTCTTTCGATTACAAACGTAACCAGTTTTTCAATGGTGTAATGGTTTAACATAGAAAACTTACCGTTGGCTCTAGATTCTAATCTATCACTCTGATTTGCAAACGGATTTCACTGAAGCTGTAACTTTCATCCCAGAACATAGTTTAGGGGCCATTACTTCTTCAACTATAGTCATTTTTCTTTCGTTTGCAAACGAAACCAGTTTTTCAATGGTGTAATGGTTTAACATAGAAAACTTACCGTTGGCTCTAGATTCTAATCTATCACTCCGATTTGCAAATGGATTTCACTGAAGCTGTAACTTTCATCCCAGAACATAGTTTAGGGGCCATTACTTCTTCAACTATAGTCATTTTTCTTTCGATTGCAAACGTAACCAGTTTTTCAATGGTGTAATGGTTTAACATAGAAAACTTACCGTTGGCTCTAGATTGTAATCTATCACTCCGATTTGCAAACGGATTTCACTGAAGCTGTAACTTTCATCCCAGAACATAGTTTAGGGACCATTACTTCTTCAACTATAGTCATTTTTCTTTCGATTGCAAACGTAACCAGTTTTTCAATGGTGTAATGGTTTAACATAGAAAACTTACCGTTGGCTCTAGATTCTAATCTATCACTCCGATTTGCAAACGGATTTCACTGAAGCTGTAACTTTCATCCCAGAACATAGTTTAGGGGCCATTACTTCTTCAACTATAGTCATTTTTCTTTCGGTTGCAAACGTAACCAGTTTTTCAATGGTGTAATGGTTTAACATAGAAAACTTACCGTTGGCTCTAGATTCTAATCTATCACTCCGATTTGCAAACGGATTTCACTGAAGCTGTAACTTTCATCCAAGAAAATAGTTTAGGGGCCATTACTTCTTCAACTATAGTCATTTTTCTTTCAATTGCAAACGTAACCAGTTTTTCAATGGTGTAATGGTTTAACATAGAAAACTTACCGTTGGCTCTAGATTCTAATCTATCACTCCGATTTGCAAACGGATTTCACTGAAGCTGTAACTTTCATCCCAGAACATAGTTTAGGGGCCATTACTTCTTCAACTATAGTCATTTTTCTTTCGATTGCAAACGTAACCAGTTTTTCAATGGTGTAATGGTTTAACATAGAAAACTTACCGTTGGCTCTAGATTCTAATCTATCACTCCGATTTGCAAACGGATTTCACTGAAGCTGTAACTTTCATCCCAGAACATAGTTTAGGGGCCATTACTTCTTCAACTATAGTCATTTTTCTTTCGATTGCAAACGTAACCAGTTTTTCAATGGTGTAATGGTTTAACATAGAAAACTTACCGTTGGCTCTAGATTCTAATCTATCACTCCGATTTGCAAACGGATTTCACTGAAGCTGTAACTTTCATCCCAGAACATAGTTTAGGGGCCATTACTTCTTCAACTATAGTCATTTTTCTTTCGATTGCAAACGTAACCAGTTTTTCAATGGTGTAATGGTTTAACATAGAAAACGTACCGTTGGCTCTAGATTCTAATCTATCACTCCGATTTGCAAACGGATTTCACTGAAGCTGTAACTTTCATCCCAGAACATAGTTTAGGGGCCATTACTTCTTCAACTATAGTCATTTTTCTTTCGATTGCAAACGTAACCAGTTTTTCAATGGTGTAATGGTTTAACATAGAAAACTTACCGTTGGCTCTAGATTCTAATCTATCATTCCGATTTGCAAACGGATTTCACTGAAGCTGTAACTTTCAGCCCAGAACATAGTTTAGGGGCCATTACTTCTTCAACTATAGTCATTTTTCTTTCGATTGCAAACGTAACCAGTTTTTCAATGGTGTAATGGTTTAACACAGAAAACTTACCGTTGGCTCTAGATTCTAATCTATCACTCCGATTTGCAAACGGATTTCACTGAAGCTGTAACTTTCATCCCAGAACATAGTTTAGGGGCCATTACTTCTTCAACTATAGTCATTTTTCTTTCGAGTGCAAACGTAACCAGTTTTTCAATGGTGTAATGGTTTAACATAGAAAACTTACCGTTGGCTCTAGATTCTAATCTATCACTCCGATTTGCAAACGGATTTCACTGAAGCTGTAACTTTCATTCCAGAACATAGTTTAGGGGCCATTACTTCTTCAACTATAGTCATTTTTCTTTCAATTGCAAACGTAACCAGTTTTTCAATGGTGTAATGGTTTAACATAGAAAACTTACCGTTGGCTCTAGATTCTAATCTATCACTCCGATTTGCAAACGGATTTCACTGAAGCTGTAACTTTCATCCCAGAACATAGTTTAGGGGCCATTACTTCTTCAACTATAGTCATTTTTCTTTCAATTGCAAACGTAACCAGTTTTTCAATGGTGTAATGGTTTAACATAGAAAACTTACCGTTGGCTCTAGATTCTAATCTATCACTCCGATTTGCAAACGGATTTCACTGAAGCTGTAACTTTCATCCAAGAAAATAGTTTAGGGGCCATTACTTCTTCAACTATAGTCATTTTTCTTTCAATTGCAAACGTAACCAGTTTTTCAATGGTGTAATGGTTTAACATAGAAAACTTACCGTTGGCTCTAGATTCTAATCTATCACTCCGATTTGCAAACGGATTTCACTGAAGCTGTAACTTTCATCCCAGAACATAGTTTAGGGGCCATTACTTCTTCAACTATAGTCATTTTTCTTTCGATTGCAAACGTAACCAGTTTTTCAATGGTGTAATGGTTTAACATAGAAAACTTACCGTTGGCTCTAGATTCTAATCTATAACTCCGATTTGCAAATGGATTTTACTGAAGCTGTAACTTTCATCCCAGAACATAGTTTAGGGGCCATTACTTCTTCAACTATAGTCATTTTTCTTTCGATTGCAAACGTAACCAGTTTTTCAATGGTGTAATGGTTTAACATAGAAAACTTACCGTTGGCTCTAGATTCTAATCTATCACTCCGATTTGCAAACGGACTTCACTGAAGCTGTAACTTTCATCCCAGAACATAGTTTAGGGGCCATTACTTCTTCAACTATAGTCATTTTTCTTTCGATTGCAAACGTAACCAGTTTTTCAATGGTGTAATGGTTTAACATAGAAAACTTACCGTTGGCTCTAGATTCTAATCTATCACTCCGATTTGCAAACGGATTTCACTGAAGCTGTAACTTTCATCCCAGAACATAGTTTAGGGGCCATTACTTCTTCAACTATAGTCATTTTTCTTTCAATTGCAAACGTAACCAGTTTTTCAATGGTGTAATGGTTTAACATAGAAAACTTACCGTTGGCTCTAGATTCTAATCTATCACTCCGATTTGCAAACGGATTTCACTGAAGCTGTAACTTTCATCCCAGAACATAGTTTAGGGGCCATTACTTCTTCAACTATAGTCATTTTTCTTTCAATTGCAAACGTAACCAGTTTTTCAATGGTGTAATGGTTTAACATAGAAAACTTACCGTTGGCTCTAGATTCTAATCTATCACTCCGATTTGCAAACGGATTTCACTGAAGCTGTAACTTTCATCCAAGAAAATAGTTTAGGGGCCATTACTTCTTCAACTATAGTCATTTTTCTTTCAATTGCAAACGTAACCAGTTTTTCAATGGTGTAATGGTTTAACATAGAAAACTTACTGTTGGCTCTAGATTCTAATCTATCACTCCGATTTGCAAACGGATTTCACTGAAGCTGTAACTTTCATCCCAGAACATAGTTTAGGGGCCATTACTTCTTCAACTATAGTCATTTTTCTTTCAATTGCAAACGTAACCAGTTTTTCAATGGTGTAATGGTTTAACATAGAAAACTTACCGTTGGCTCTAGATTCTAATCTATCACTCCGATTTGCAAACGGATTTCACTGAAGCTGTAACTTTCATCCTAGAACATAGTTTAGGGGCCATTACTTCTTCAACTATAGTCATTTTTCTTTCGATTGCAAACGTAACCAGTTTTTCAATGGTGTAATGGTTTAACATAGAAAACTTACCGTTGGCTCTAGATTCTAATCTATCACTCCGATTTGCAAACGGATTTCACTGAAGCTGTAACTTTCATCCCAGAACATAGTTTAGGGGCCATTACTTCTTCAACTATAGTCATTTTTCTTTCAATTGCAAACGTAACCAGTTTTTCAATGGTGTAATGGTTTAAAATAGAAAACGTACCGTTGGCTCTAGATTCTAATCTATCACTCCGATTTGCAAACGGATTTCACTGAAGCTGTAACTTTCATCCCAGAACATAGTTTAGGGGCCATTACTTCTTCAAATATAGTCATTTTTCTTTCGATTGCAAACGTAACCAGTTTTTCAATGGTGTAATGGTTTAACATAGAAAACTTACCGTTGGCTCTAGATTCTAATCTATCACTCCGATTTGCAAACGGATTTCACTGAAGCTGTAACTTTCATCCCAGAACATAGTTTAGGGGCCATTACTTCTTCAACTATAGTCATTTTTCTTTCGATTGCAAACGTAACCAGTTTTTCAATGGTGTAATGGTTTAACATAGAAAACTTACCGTTGGCTCTAGATTCTAATCTATCACTCCGATTTGCAAACGGATTTCACTGAAGCTGTAACTTTCATCCCAGAACATAGTTTAGGGGCCATTACTTCTTCAACTATAGTCATTTTTCTTTCGATTGCAAACGTAACCAGTTTTTCAATGGTGTAATGGTTTAACATAGAAAACTTACCGTTGGCTCTAGATTCTAATCTATCACTCCGATTTGCAAACGGATTTCACTGAAGCTGTAACTTTCATCCCAGAACATAGTTTAGGGGCCATTACTTCTTCAACTATAGTCATTTTTCTTTCGATTGCAAACGTAACCAGTTTTTCAATGGTGTAATGGTTTAACATAGAAAACTTACCGTTGGCTCTAGATTCTAATCTATCACTCCGATTTGCAAATGGATTTCACTGAAGCTGTAACTTTCATCCCAGAACATAGTTTAGGGGCCATTACTTCTTCAACTATAGTCATTTTTCTTTCGATTGCAAACGTAACCAGTTTTTCAATGGTGTAATGGTTTAACATAGAAAACTTACCGTTGGCTCTAGATTCTAATCTATCACTCCGATTTGCAAATGGATTTCACTGAAGCTGTAACTTTCATCCCAGAACATAGTTTAGGGGCCATTACTTCTTCAACTATAGTCATTTTTCTTTCGATTGCAAACGTAACCAGTTTTTCAATGGTGTAATGGTTTAACATAGAAAACTTACCGTTGGCTCTAGATTCTAATCTATCACTCCGATTTGCAAACGGACTTCACTGAAGCTGTAACTTTCATCCCAGAACATAGTTTAGGGGCCATTACTTCTTCAACTATAGTCATTTTTCTTTCGATTGCAAACGTAACCAGTTTTTCAATGGTGTAATGGTTTAACATAGAAAACTTACCGTTGGCTCTAGATTCTAATCTATCACTCCGATTTGCAAACGGATTTCACTGAAGCTGTAACTTTCATCCCAGAACATAGTTTAGGGGCTATTACTTCTTCAACTATAGTCATTTTTCTTTCAATTGCAAACGTAACCAGTTTTTCAATGGTGTAATGGTTTAACATAGAAAACTTACCGTTGGCTCTAGATTCTAATCTATCACTCCGATTTGCAAACGGATTTCACTGAAGCTGTAACTTTCATCCCAGAACATAGTTTAGGGGCCATTACTTCTTCAACTATAGTCATTTTTCTTTCAATTGCAAACGTAACCAGTTTTTCAATGGTGTAATGGTTTAACATAGAAAACTTACCGTTGGCTCTAGATTCTAATCTATCACTCCGATTTGCAAACGGATTTCACTGAAGCTGTAACTTTCATCCAAGAAAATAGTTTAGGGGCCATTACTTCTTCAACTATAGTCATTTTTCTTTCAATTGCAAACGTAACCAGTTTTTCAATGGTGTAATGGTTTAACATAGAAAACTTACTGTTGGCTCTAGATTCTAATCTATCACTCCGATTTGCAAACGGATTTCACTGAAGCTGTAACTTTCATCCCAGAACATAGTTTAGGGGCCATTACTTCTTCAACTATAGTCATTTTTCTTTCAATTGCAAACGTAACCAGTTTTTCAATGGTGTAATGGTTTAACATAGAAAACTTACCGTTGGCTCTAGATTCTAATCTATCACTCCGATTTGCAAACGGATTTCACTGAAGCTGTAACTTTCATCCCAGAACATAGTTTAGGGGCCATTACTTCTTCAACTATAGTCATTTTTCTTTCGATTGCAAACGTAACCAGTTTTTCAATGGTGTAATGGTTTAACATAGAAAACTTACCGTTGGCTCTAGATTCTAATCTATCACTCCGATTTGCAAACGGATTTCACTGAAGCTGTAACTTTCATCCCAGAACATAGTTTAGGGGCCATTACTTCTTCAACTATAGTCATTTTTCTTTCAATTGCAAACGTAACCAGTTTTTCAATGGTGTAATGGTTTAACATAGAAAACGTACCGTTGGCTCTAGATTCTAATCTATCACTCCGATTTGCAAACGGATTTCACTGAAGCTGTAACTTTCATCCCAGAACATAGTTTAGGGGCCATTACTTCTTCAAATATAGTCATTTTTCTTTCGATTGCAAACGTAACCAGTTTTTCAATGGTGTAATGGTTTAACATAGAAAACTTACCGTTGGCTCTAGATTCTAATCTATCACTCCGATTTGCAAACGGATTTCACTGAAGCTGTAACTTTCATCCCAGAACATAGTTTAGGGGCCATTACTTCTTCAACTATAGTCATTTTTCTTTCGATTGCAAACGTAACCAGTTTTTTAATGGTGTAATTGTTTAACATAGAAAACTTACCGTTGGCTCTAGATTCTAATCTATCACTCCGATTTGCAAACGGATTTCACTGAAGCTGTAACTTTCATCCCAGAACATAGTTTAGGGGCCATTACTTCTTCAACTATAGTCATTTTTCTTTCGATTGCAAACGTAACCAGTTTTTCAATGGTGTAATGGTTTAACATAGAAAACTTACCGTTGGCTCTAGATTCTAATCTATCACTCCGATTTGCAAACGGATTTCACTGAAGCTGTAACTTTCATCCCAGAACATAGTTTAGGGGCCATTACTTCTTCAACTATAGTCATTTTTCTTTCGATTGCAAACGTAACCAGTTTTTCAATGGTGTAATGGTTTAACATAGAAAACTTACCGTTGGCTCTAGATTCTAATCTATCACTCCGATTTGCAAATGGATTTCACTGAAGCTGTAACTTTCATCCCAGAACATAGTTTAGGGGCCATTACTTCTTCAACTATAGTCATTTTTCTTTCGATTGCAAACGTAACCAGTTTTTCAATGGTGTAATGGTTTAACATAGAAAACTTACCGTTGGCTCTAGATTCTAATCTATCACTCCGATTTGCAAACGGATTTCACTGAAGCTGTAACTTTCATCCCAGAACATAGTTTAGGGGCCATTACTTCTTCAACTATAGTCATTTTTCTTTCGATTGCAAACGTAACCAGTTTTTCAATGGTGTAATGGTTTAACATAGAAAACTTACTGTTGGCTCTAGATTCTAATCTATCACTCCGATTTGCAAACGGATTTCACTGAAGCTGTAACTTTCATCCCAGAACATAGTTTAGGGGCCATTACTTCTTCAACTATAGTCATTTTTCTTTCGATTGCAAACGTAACCAGTTTTTCAATGGTGTAATGGTTTAACATAGAAAACTTACCGTTGGCTCTAGATTCTAATCTATCACTCCGATTTGCAAACGGATTTCACTGAAGCTGTAACTTTCATCCCAGAACATAGTTTAGGGGCCATTACTTCTTCAACTATAGTCATTTTTCTTTCGATTGCAAACGTAACCAGTTTTTCAATGGTGTAATGGTTTAACATAGAAAACTTACCGTTGGCTCTAGATTCTAATCTATCACTCCGATTTGCAAACGGATTTCACTGAAGCTGTAACTTTCATCCCAGAACATAGTTTAGGGGCCATTACTTCTTCAACTATAGTCATTTTTCTTTCAATTGCAAACGTAACCAGTTTTTCAATGGTGTAATGGTTTAACATAGAAAACGTACCGTTGGCTCTAGATTCTAATCTATCACTCCGATTTGCAAACGGATTTCACTGAAGCTGTAACTTTCATCCCAGAACATAGTTTAGGGGCCATTACTTCTTCAACTATAGTCATTTTTCTTTCGATTGCAAACGTAACCAGTTTTTCAATGGTGTAATGGTTTAACATAGAAAACTTACCGTTGGCTCTAGATTCTAATCTATCACTCCGATTTGCAAACGGATTTCACTGAAGCTGTAACTTTCATCCCAGAACATAGTTTAGGGGCCATTACTTCTTCAACTATAGTCATTTTTCTTTCGATTGCAAACGTAACCAGTTTTTCAATGGTGTAATGGTTTAACATAGAAAACTTACCGTTGGCTCTAGATTCTAATCTATCACTCCGATTTGCAAACGGATTTCACTGAAGCTGTAACTTTCATCCCAGAACATAGTTTAGGGGCCATTACTTCTTCAACTATAGTCATTTTTCTTTCGATTGCAAACGTAACCAGTTTTTCAATGGTGTAATGGTTTAACATAGAAAACTTACCGTTGGCTCTAGATTCTAATCTATCACTCCGATTTGCAAATGGATTTCACTGAAGCTGTAACTTTCATCCCAGAACATAGTTTAGGGGCCATTACTTCTTCAACTATAGTCATTTTTCTTTCGATTGCAAACGTAACCAGTTTTTCAATGGTGTAATGGTTTAACATAGAAAACTTACCGTTGGCTCTAGATTCTAATCTATCACTCCGATTTGCAAACGGATTTCACTGAAGCTGTAACTTTCATCCCAGAACATAGTTTAGGGGCCATTACTTCTTCAACTATAGTCATTTTTTCTTTCGATTGCAAACGTAACCAGTTTTTCAATGGTGTAATGGTTTAACATAGAAAACTTACCGTTGGCTCTAGATTCTAATCTATCACTCCGATTTGCAAACGGATTTCACTGAAGCTGTAACTTTCATCCCAGAACATAGTTTAGGGGCCATTACTTCTTCAACTATAGTCATTTTTCTTTCAATTGCAAATGTAACCAGTTTTTCAATGGTGTAATGGTTTAACATAGAAAACTTACCGTTGGCTCTAGATTCTAATCTATCACTCCGATTTGCAAACGGATTTCACTGAAGCTGTAACTTTCATCCCAGAACATAGTTTAGGGGCCATTACTTCTTCAACTATAGTCATTTTTCTTTCAATTGCAAACGTAACCAGTTTTTCAATGGTGTAATGGTTTAACATAGAAAACTTACCGTTGGCTCTAGATTCTAATCTATCACTCCGATTTGCAAACGGATTTCACTGAAGCTGTAACTTTCATCCCAGAACATAGTTTAGGGGCCATTACTTCTTCAACTATAGTCATTTTTCTTTCGATTGCAAACGTAACCAGTTTTTCAATGGTGTAATGGTTTAACATAGAAAACGGGGGCGTGGCTTGACGCTGGAGCTGGATGGTTGTCTGAGCCTGTAGCTCCTGCTGTCTTCACCCTAAAAAGCTACTTCACAGCGCACTAAGAAGCCTCATTTTACTCAGGAAGATGGGTGAACATGCAGAGGACCCACAGGAATGGATTACAGCGAGACCCAAGCGGAATTACAGGTCCCCTCTGCCCCGCAAACTGACTGACTTCTTCCAGGAGGAGGATATCCAAGATGGCCCCCGGCACTACAGGCCTAGCTCCAGGCATGATGCAGACTACAGGACACCGCCGCCTGTGACCCAGAGGAATCGCTTTGCAGCTTTCCAGACTCCCTATCGAAGGGGCAACAGAGCGGACTACCTGGGGGACCTCAGTGAGGAAGATGAAGCCGCTACAGGTACCGCTGACAACAGGGACAGAAGCCCCAGGCAGGCCTCCGTATCCCGCACGGAAAACGCGGAATTTCGTAATTCCAATTCGGAATTCCGGAAAATGGATCCGGAATTTCGGAGAATGGATCCGGAATTCCGGAAAAACATTCTGGAACCCAGGAAAGATGACACAACAAGGTCCCAGGTAGGACAGATTCCTCTATCCTCCCCTCACACACATACCCAAGCATCTGATCAGCTCCCTCATCCATCCATCCACCCCTCACCACCGATGGCATTTACAGACCCCCTGATGTCATTCTCTGCCACAGACCAGCCCATGACTCAAACCTTTTTTAAAGATTTCATGATATCTTTCAGTAGCATTTTAAGAAAGGACTCTATGGAAATAAGGGCTGATATGCACGCTTTGGTGGGCCACCTGACCGTATACACTAAAGAAACAGACCATAGGCTGGCCAGGTTGGAACACAGAATTGTGGAGATGACAGCAGCACACAATTCATTGGTGGATGCTCACAAGGAACTTGTAAAGGAGAATAGGCAGATGAGGGAAAAAATAGCTGATGGGGAGGATAGAAACAGGAGAAACAACCTGAAGATCAGAGGGATCCCAGAGACAGTACAGAATGATGATTTAAAGGACTACGTCATGGACATTATCAAAGTCACCTGTCCTAACATACCTAAAAATGAGCTTGTAGTGGACAGAGCCCATAGGCTACCCAAGCCATCCCACATCGCCAAACATCTGCCTAGAGATGTCATTACAAGGATACATTTTTTCCACGTAAAGGAACAGCTGCTGGGAGCCACTAGGAAAGGGCAAAAGCTTCCTGACCCGTATCAGAACTTGGCGTTATATCAGGATCTGTCACAAGCTACCCTCTCAACCAGACGCGGATTCTCGCAGATTACTGCCTCTTTGAGAAACAAGAGAATCGACTACTCATGGGGATTCCCCCCAAAGCTGATCATAAGAGACGGAGGGGAGACACACGTGATCAGGAATCCAACAGAGGGACAGGACCTCTTATCTAGATGGAATATCCCACTTTTTGTATCTAAAGACTCAAGTAAAGACAAACCTTATCGCCCACCTCTATTGCCTAAGCCTACTGCTATGGACACCACTCTTCCTATCACACCAGACAAGGCAGCAACAAGTGAGGCTTCGACAAAAGGCTGAATCGGGGTGATCAGCCAGGAACTTTGTCCCCCTCACATTTGTTTTTTCCCCTGGGACTGATTTTTCTCTCCCTACAGGTGGAAAAACCACTTGAAGTCCACACTGGTGGACTCTACTGAATTGGTCACCTGAACTGAACTCTAATCTGACCAATCTGTTTTGTTTTGTTTACACTGTTAGTGTTCTCACTATTTTCTCACCTACCTTTTTCTCTCCTTTTTTGTTCAGTAGTGCTATTGAGAGGTAGAACCGGATGCCTCTCATTGTACTATTACTTTGGTTATTCCTATATAGGTCAATGTCCCGACTAACCTTGTTTCCCTCCACCAGAGTAGAGTTAAAAAGTTTCATCAGAGATGCTCCAGAGCCTGCCTGCGGGAATCCCAATCAATGGTATGATTTAATTGTGATGCAATATACATGGTGTAATGGCTGAGAAATGTAATCTCCTCTCAGTTAATGTGAGAGGCCTCAATTCTTTCAGGAAGCGATACCTCTTACAGAAACTGATTAAGGAACAAAAGGCAGATATTATATGTGTTCAAGAATCTCACCTGAACAAAAATGCAGCGAAAAAATACAAATTATTTCAGTTTACCAATATATTTCACTCTACATTACAGAATAATAAGAAAAAAGCTGGGACTTTCATAGCAGTTAGGGACTCTCTGGGACTAGTGGTAAAAGACACATACTCAAGTGAGGATGGTAGAATGGTAATGATAACTGGACAATTGAACTCTAAGGATTACACTTTTGTGAACCTATATGCCCCCAACCAACACCAGACTAAATTTATCAATTCAAAACTCAAAAAAATAACAAATTTCAAGAAAGGATATCTTTTTATCTCTGGAGATCTGAACTCCATAACAGATCCACAGTTAGATTGTACTTCCAAATTAAGAACTAAACACTCCACTTTACAACCAATTTTGACAAAAAACGAGCTATTTGACACTTGGAGGTGTATTCACCCCAAGGAGAAACAGTTCACATTCTACTCTACCATTCATAAATCCTTCACTCGTATTGACCATTGCCTAACAGACCAATTTACCTTGCCACTAGTCTCAGAGATGGAAATTGGTACTAGAGTGTGGTCAGACCACTCACCTCTCATAGTGAAATTTCATATCCAGAACTCTGTGAAACAACAGTATACATGGAGACTTAACAAATACATCCTTCACTCCGAACACACTTCCCCTATAATCAAAAAGGAACTAATAGAGTATTTCAAACTCAATGACACAGGAGATATATCCAACTCTACTCTTTGGAATGCTCATAAAGCATTTATCAGAGGAACCTTTATTAAGTTGAGTGCCATTCATAACAAAAAAGTTAGGGAACAAACTAACATCTTATTAGACAAAATTAAATCACTAGAGAAAGAAATATACAACAACCACAAGAATGAACTCATACCCCAACTAGAGGAAACTAGACAGACCCTAGCAGACAAATTGTACTACCAGTACGACAAATGGCAAACCACATTAAAACAAAATTGGTACTATAATAATAATAGAGCAGGGAAGGCCATGGCCCAAAAAATTAAGGGAAAAAGAATTCGTCAGAGAATTATTAAAATCACACACCCCAAAACAAAAATAGAAGTCCACCACCCCAAAGATATTGTAAACGCCCTGGCAGAGTACTATGAAGCCCTTTATAACCTCGAAAAGGACCCAAACACCCACACCCCATTACCACAGGAAATAGAACTATACCTTGATAAAGTAAATCTCCCCTCCCTAACAGAATTTGAGCAAAATTACCTAGCAACTCCCTTCACAGAGCAAGAAACAATAGCAGCAATAGGATCCCTAAAGAAAGACAAAGCCCCAGGACCAGACGGTTTTATTAACGATTATTTTAAAAAATTTATTTCTATCCTAGTAACCCCCCTAACAAATATGTTTAATGAAGCAGCTACTAAAGGCAATTTCCCTAGAGAATCACTTTCGGCACTAATAACTACAATCCCCAAGGAAGGTAAGGACCCCTCTGACCCTAGTAATTATAGGCCCATCTCCCTACTAAACACTGACATAAAACTATACGCCCGAATAATAGCTAATAGGTTATCTCCCCTTATGCCCCAAATTATTCATCCAGATCAGGTAGGGTTTACAAAGAATAGGTCGACTAGTGATGGCACTCGCAAGGTTTTATCTCTGATCCACAGAGTGGGGCTCTGTCGGACGCCTACCCTCCTTGTCTCCTTGGACGCGGAGAAGGCGTTCGACAGAGTCAATTGGCTGTACCTTTCCAAGGTGCTCACCAAATTTGGTATCCCTGCCTTCTTACACAAGGCCATTTTAGCCCTATACACCCACCCATCTGCCAGAGTCCTATCATCAGGCACACTATCTCTACCCTTCGATATTAAAAACGGTACCCGTCAAGGTTGCCCCCTCTCACCCCTAATATTCAATTTAACGATTGAACCGCTCGCTCAAAGAATCAGAGACAATTCACAAATTTTTGGCATTAAAAACAAACAAACCATACATAAAATGGGTTTATACGCTGATGATGTGATCCTCCTCCTCCAGAAACCACTTGTATCACTGCCAAATGCTCAATTGGAACTAGAAGAGTTCTCCAAAATCTCATATTACAAATTAAATAAGAATAAGACAACCATTCTCCCATGTTTTATCCCACAGAAAGATAGGGATATCTTAAAAAGCTCTTGTGAATTCTTATGGAATGACACTGTCATAAAATACCTAGGAATTTATATAACACCCACACTAAATAATATCTATAAAGAAAACTACGCCCCATGGTTAAAAAAATTCAAAGAGAAACTGGAAGATCTTGCAAAAGTAGAATACTCCTGGCTGGGAAGGAATGCAGCCTTTAAAATGTTCATTCTTCCCCAACTTCTATACCTCTTTAGAAACTTGCCTATAAAAGTACCCCAAACCTTCTTCAACACCCTACAAAAAGCTCTTAATCAATTTATATTATTAAACAAAAAATCCAGGTTTTCCAACAAAATATTAATGATGGATACTGCTAATTTGGGCCTAGGTGTCCCCAACCTGGAATTCTATTATAAGGCTACAATAATGGATCAGTCCAGGGCAGTCTGGCTCGGGGATAACACAAAACAATGGTTCTCGATTGAAGAGGATCAACTTAGCTATGGAGACTACAAATTGTTTCTTGGAGCCAGACTGGCCTGGAAAACTAGACAGACTATCCAGAACCCATTAACAATTAACACACTTAGAATTTGGAAGGAACTAACCGCTCTATGCAAAAAGGACGTTTTATCCATAGAGTCTGACACACCCTTAATCACTCTCCAAACTTTAATAAATAATTTAAATTTACAAACCTGGACAGATTCTGGTATTAACTCCATAGAAGATCTCCTTGATAACACAGAACTGAGACCATTTGAATTTTTCACTCAGACCTATGGTCTCCCACCAACAGAACTCCCCACATATAGGAAAATCAGTAAATTCTGTAAATATCACCCGTACAGCCCTGTATCTCTGACCCCACAAATTAGTAAAATTATCCACCCTCAGGGTTCACACTATAAGGGAACATCTATTTTCTACAAAACCTTACTAAAAATGAAAGATTCCACCCCACAATGGCAACTAGATAGTTGGCAGGAGTATCTCCAAACTGAGATAGACATGGAAGAATGGGAAAAGGTCTTGAGATCAGTAAAGAAGTCTTCACACTGTGTGAGACACTTTGAAGGCTTACTAAAGAGCATTTGGCAGTGGTACATGACACCTGAGAGGATTTCCAAGTTTGACATGAAGGCATCACCCTTGTGTTGGAGGGGGTGCAACCGGACGGGTACCGTAGGGCACATCTTATGGGACTGCCCCAAACTGAAGAAACTCAGAACAGATATAGGAGTCTTCTTGGGACAATTACCTATGTCCATACATCCTATACCCTCTGGTATGGCACTGTTGCATTTAGGAACCATGGATCTGCCACCCCAGGAAAGATTGATCTATAATCACATCTTTATAACTATCAGGAATCAATTAGCTTTCAACTGGAAATCAAAAGTCATCCCAACAATCGGAGAAATCCTGCGTATTGTTGATTCAAATCTTATTGCAGAGAAATCCTGGGCGATTAGATGTGGAAACCTGGGTGCTTTCCTGGAGGTGGCTGCTCTGTGGCCTGTTGCATACAGGGAATCCAAACTAATGGAATTTTAGTTCTGTGGTCTCTTTGATAAGAGGTACTCTCATGTGTAACTCTCATGTATGACTTTAATGTGCTAAGGGGATCCTCGCAGGTAAGGCTCTGGTGCTCACTTATCTTAATATAGGTAGATTTCTCTTGCTCTGGAAACACAATCGGGACATTCTAATTGTATATAGTTTGATGTGTAGTTTAGTTTTAGATGTAGTATATACAACAAAAATAACTGATATGACAGCTACTCATACACAATTGGAGTCATAACAACTGTTAGTTAGTCAGTTAGGAATCTTCTTCTTCCCTTTCTCCTACCTGGACGAAACACTGCAGCTCTGGCAGACCTATGAGACTCCTTAGTTGAGGATCCGCTCCCTGGAATCTCTGTAGGGTGGTTAAAATCCCCCATTTTCCAGGTCGAGAGGATCCTTGACGGATCTGTTACACAGCTTTCTCCACTGCTGGAGCTGTGGTTGAACTACAGTATCCTAGGGAATACAGAATTCCAACTTTAGTAACTATGGAAGTAATTTAAAGCATCGCCTAGACAAAACAGAGATATGTCATTTAAACGTGGTTACGTCAAAATTTGATTATTCTTTTTGACAAAATTAATAATTATTAAACTCTTAGCATAATAGGTTTAGATATCATAAAAAAAAATGAGTACAGATCCAAGAGATCCTTCTGTTATTCCTATCTGTAGATTAAACATAGTTTCAATTACTTTAAACAATATATAGGTTATTTGATAAGTTAACCTCACATCAGACTTCTCACCAGCTCTATTTCTTTCCAACCAAACCCGGTTAGAATACATTTACCATCTGGTTAGATACCCTCAATCTCAGGTACTTGCTTACTCCCTCACTGGGAAATATCCACACCTAGGTGGAGAACTGGTAAAATCAGACATATTTCCAAAAAAACGGAAATGCAGTTTCAGGGACTGTGTGTGGGATCCTGCGCTGGTAGCGGATTTCTACACACAGTGATCCACTTAACTTACACCTTACAATCTGCATCCAAACCTCCTTCTACCACCTCATATCAACTCCACACCAATAAAATACTCCTGCATAACTCCTACCTACCCTCTAACCAGACTATTCTTCTTATTTTATCTGTTATATAAATTTCTGTACTACAGATATGTTGTTAACTGTTATACTGTATTCATTTATATAGCTGTACAAATATGAATACATAATCACTAATGCCTGTAATGCAATAACTTGTTATGTAAAACTTCAATAAAAATTAATGTACTTGGTTTAACATAGAAAACTTACCGTTGGCTCTAGATTCTAATCTATCACTCCGATTTGCAAACGGATTTCACTGAAGCTGTAACTTTCATCCCAGAACATAGTTTAGGGGCCATTACTTCTTCAACTATAGTCATTTTTCTTTCGATTGCAAACGTAACAATTTTTTCAATGGTGTAATGGTTTAACATAGAAAACTTACCGTTGGCTCTAGATTCTAATCTATCACTCCGATTTGCAAATGGATTTCACTGAAGCTGTAACTTTCATCCAGAACATAGTTTAGGGGCCATTACTTCTTCAACTATAGTCATTTTTCTTTCGATTGCAAACGTAACCAGTTTTTCAATGGTGTAATGGTTTAACATAGAAAACTTACCGTTGGCTCTAGATTCTAATCTATCACTCCGATTTGCAAACGGATTTCACTGAAGCTGTAACTTTCATCCCAGAACATAGTTTAGGGGCCATTACTTCTTCAACTATAGTCATTTTTCTTTCGATTGCAAACGTAACCAGTTTTTCAATGGTGTAATGGTTTAACATAGAAAACTTACCGTTGGCTCTAGATTCTAATCTATCACTCCGATTTGCAAACGGATTTCACTGAAGCTGTAACTTTCATCCCAGAACATAGTTTAGGGGCCATTACTTCTTCAACTATAGTCATTTTTCTTTCGATTGCAAACGTAACCAGTTTTTCAATGGTGTAATGGTTTAACATAGAAAACTTACCGTTGGCTCTAGATTCTAATCTATCACTCCGATTTGCAAACGGATTTCACTGAAGCTGTAACTTTCATCCCAGAACATAGTTTAGGGGCCATTACTTCTTCAACTATAGTCATTTTTCTTTCGATTGCAAACGTAACCAGTTTTTCAATGGTGTAATGGTTTAACATAGAAAACTTACCGTTGGCTCTAGATTCTAATCTATCACTCCGATTTGCAAACGGATTTCACTGAAGCTGTAACTTTCATCCCAGAACATAGTTTAGGGGCCATTACTTCTTCAACTATAGTCATTTTTCTTTCGATTGCAAACGTAACCATTTTTTCAATGGTGTAATGGTTTAACATAGAAAACTTACCGTTGGCTCTAGATTCTAATCTATCACTCCGATTTGCAAACGGATTTCACTGAAGCTGTAACTTTCATCCCAGAACATAGTTTAGGGGCCATTACTTCTTCAACTATAGTCATTTTTCTTTCGATTGCAAACGTAACCAGTTTTTCAATGGTGTAATGGTTTAACATAGAAAACTTACCGTTGGCTCTAGATTCTAATCTATCACTCCGATTTGCAAACGGATTTCACTGAAGCTGTAACTTTCATCCCAGAACATAGTTTAGGGGCCATTACTTCTTCAACTATAGTCATTTTTCTTTCGATTGCAAACGTAACCAGTTTTTCAATGGTGTAATGGTTTAACATAGAAAACTTACCGTTGGCTCTAGATTCTAATCTATCACTCCGATTTGCTGTAACTTTCATCCCAGAACATAGTTTAGGGGCCATTACTTCTTCAACTATAGTCATTTTTCTTTCGATTGCAAACGTAACCAGTTTTTCAATGGTGTAATGGTTTAACATAGAAAACTTACCGTTGGCTCTAGATTCTAATCTATCACTCCGATTTGCAAACGGATTTCACTGAAGCTGTAACTTTCATCCCAGAACATAGTTTAGGGGCCATTACTTCTTCAACTATAGTCATTTTTCTTTCGTTCCAAGGGTGTTTATTTAGATTCAAAAAGCATGAAATACAGAGTATTATACATATGCCCCACATGTGGGGAATTTCACATGAAACTTTTAAGGTTAATAACATTAACATTGAGTCTGTATTGTCCGGGCTAATACTATAGTCTAAGTTTGGATAGAGAGGTAGACAATACAAAAGCACATGAAACATAATGTAGAACTTCTTAAGAGGTAAGGGAGAGGAGGGAGAGAGGGGGAGGGAAGGGTAGTGGGATAAAAGGTGGCACCATAGGTGGGGATTCCACATCATGTCAATGGTGCCTACCAGTGGAAAAGGGTATGGTGGAAAGAAGGGTCAAGGGACCGGAAAGGGGTCCCGGGGAGAAGGGGATTGAAGTTGAGTTGAAGCATAAAACAGATAAACAGTGCACACCTTTAGGGATGGGCTAACCTCCTAGGAATAGCTTAATGATAAAAAGAGATTTCGTCCCGCCCCGCCACACATCACCACACAAACCAGAACTCCACAGATCCACTAGACTCCCAAATCCCGACAGTTATATTAAAATGAATGCAAGACGTGTGATAGACCCATGTTCGCCTGCCATTCGATCCATGGGTCCCAGATTTTAAAGAAGATCTCCATGTTATCGAAAATTTTGGCCCGGATTTGTTCCGACACCATTGTCTTATTAAGCTCATTAAAAACTGTCTCTACATGAAGGGACTCCCTCTTCCACTGAGCCGCCAAGTGTCTTTTTGCTTGTGACGCTATGAATTGCACTAATTTGTGAACAGGATATTTAAATGAGCTGGGTCTGTTACCTAGTAAAAGCACTGAGGGGTCTAGATCATTTTGTATATGTAAAATCAGTTTGGTTTTATTCCAGATGCCCCTCCAAAAGGTTTGTGCTCTAGGACAAGACCACCACACATGCCAAATATCAGCAGGTTGAGAGCAATTGCGGAAACATAGAGGTGAGAAGAGAGAATTAAACATATGGAGTCTCTTTGGGGTGTAGTAGACCCGATGTAGTAGTTTCAGCGAGGTCTCGATAGATGAGTGGAAGAGAGAGCCCCTAGTCAGCGTGGAACAACAATGGGCCCATTTGGCCTCAGACAGCTCGACTCCAGAGTCCCTCTCCCAATCCAGCTGGCATTTCAGTTTGCCATCTATAACCGGGTGAGAGAGAAGGGAGTACAAGTGAGAGAGAAAGCCTCTATCAAGAAGCTGATTCTTGCATCTGACCTCGAATGGCGAATACATTAGTATCTCGCCGCTGGGATCGAGCTTGAGCAGAAATCGGAATATGGTGTCTAAGTTAGTCCATTCTTCCCGTGGGACCTTGTGGGCCTTAATAAAATGAGTGGGTTTGGAGATCTTAAAGGCAGAAAGGAATTTAACCACGGTTGTCAGGCCTTTTTGTGTCCACCATTTATATGTGGTTGAATTTAGGCCTAATGAGAAGTCTGGGTTCCGAAAAATCCTGGTCATACAGGAAATGGGAGACTGTAGAGCATGGAGAAATCTCAGCTTAGTCCACAGACTCAAAGAAAATGCTGATAATGGAGAGGATTGTTTAATTTTCATAACAGGGATAGTTCTTGCCCACATCGCTCCAGCAAGGGACAATGGGGCCATAAGGGAGGACTCAATTTCTACCCAGATGGGGGCTTCCCATGGATTGGCGTTAGCCTGGGCCAACTGAGAAATTCGGGCGGCTTTGTAATAGTTGTAGTATAGCGGGGCATTGAGACCCCCAAGGTCTCTAGGCCTAGCTAATGTCAGGTACTTAATTCTCGACTTCCTGTTTCTCCAAATAAATCTCTGAGTAAGGGTCTGGAGGCGTATTATCGGGCCCCTAGTGATTGGAATTGGTAATGCTCTGAATAAATACAAGAGCCTAGGAAGGAGCGTCATACGAACTGCTGACACTCTGCCGAGCATGGATATGGGATATTTGGCCCAGGATTCCAGGTCCTGGGACAATTTACTGTATAGCTGGGGGTAGTTGGTGGAATACAATTTAGTTGGGTCAGCTGTAAGTTTGATCCCCAGGTATTTCAGGTAATGGGGCTGGTACTGAAGTCCCAAAGAAGTGGCTAATTGGGATGCCTGTGACTGGGGCATATTTATGACCATCAGCTCCGACTTCTCAAGGTTTAAGGTGAGACCAGAAAAGGGGGAAAACTCTTTAATTAAATCTAGAAGGTTCGGGATAGATGTATGAGGGGACGTCAGGGTCAGCAATAAATCATCTGCAAACAGGGAAAGCTTGTATTCCCTAGCAGCCACCTTCACACCTGTGATATCGGGATCTCTCCGGATCATTTCTGCCAGGGGTTCCATGACCAGCGCAAAAATGGCTGGTGAAAGAGGGCACCCCTGTCTCGTCCCCCGGTGGATTGTGAATGATTCTTTGGTCGTGGCGGGCATTTTTAGGGACGCAGAGGGGTGAGAATAAATAGCTGATATAGCCTTAATAAAGTTTCCCCCTAGCCCGAACCCCTGCAGGACCGCCAACATGTATGGCCACTTGATAAGGTCAAAAGCCTTCTCCATGTCAAGGGCCAATGTGGCCATACATGTAGCAGCCCTCTTGCAGTGATATTGTAGGTTAACAATTTTTCTAATGTTATCAGGGGCTTGGCGTTTGGGAATAAAACCCACTTGATCACGATGAATTAAGGCAGGGAGAACGCCATTAAGCCTCTCAGCTAAAATGGAGGTGAAGATTTTATAATCAATGCCCAAGAGGGATATGGGGCGATAATTTTTAATGAGGAGGGGGTCTCGTTGGGGTTTGGGGATGACAACTATGGATGAGGAGAGAAACTCAGGGGGTGGAGAGTTTCCTTTCATGATATGGTTATAAAATTTTAAAAGGTGTGGGGCCAAATTTACTTCATATTTTTTGTAGTAGAGGGCGGTAAAACCGTCAGGACCGGGTGCTTTGGATCTCTTAAGCTTTTTAATGGCAAGGTGGAGTTCCTCCATTGAGACATCAGAGCTGATGGCCACCCCGGCTTCCAGTGTCAAGGATCGTTTAATGGATCGATCAAGGAAGGCTTGTCTTTGTTGGGCATTAAGAGATGGATTGTCGTCGCTATATAGACGACTATAGTAGTCAGAAAAAGCTTTGTAGATTTTATCGGGGTTAGCCGTGATGTCGCCCTTTTTATCTCTGACTCTAAGGACGTGGTTTATTGTTTGCTGGGACCTCAGCTTAGCCGCCAGCCACCTCTTAGGTTTATTGATTTGATCATAAGCGGTGGCAGCCGACCATCTCAGGGCCTTTTCGGATTCGGAATCAAGAATTGCATTCAACTGCAATTGTAGATCGCTGATTAATTTAAGACAATATCTTGAGGGGCGTGTTTGGTTTGCCAGGTGAAGTTTATGGATCTTGTATTCCAAGTTGGACACAATCACGGCTCGGTCCTTTTTAAATTGGGACGCTAATTTGATAAAAGTGCCTCGAATGACCGCTTTGTGAGCTAGCCAAACGGTGGCGGGAGAAACTTCGGAGGTTGCATTAAGATCAAAGTACTCTGACATTGAGGATTCTATCTTGCTATCGATGTCGGGATTGTGGAGAAGGGACTCATTCAGTCTCCAAGGTGCCTTTTGGAGTTTAGGGGTGAGGGTAGTCAGGGACAGCAATACCGGATCGTGGTCCGACCATGAGCATAACAAGTTCCTTGCATATATTAGGGACGAGGTGCACGAAAGAGAAATTAGTATAAGGTCGATCCTGGCATATGAATTGTGGGGGATTGACATATGGGTGTAGCCTCTCTTATTCCCGTTGAACTCTCTCCAGGAGTCCAGAAGGGAGTGGCGTTTCAAAAGATCATTAAAGTAACGAGCTGTTTTTTTAGCTACTGATGGTCTTTGGGGGTGGGTTCTATCTATCGAGTCATTTGGAGCCAAATTGAAATCACCCGCCCAGACCAGAGTATCGAATTTAAGAGTCAACAGGATGTCCGAAATTTCGGACATAGTATTAAGGTTGGATTCGGGGGGGGCATACATATTCACTATACAGAGACTTTTGCCCTGATGTGATCCTAAAAGGATAACATAGGTACCCTCTGAATCCCTGAGAATAGTAGAAGGTTCAAAAGGAAAGGAGTTAGCCAAAAGAATGGCCACTCCTCTTTGTTTTTTATGATAATTAGAGAGGTACACCCGTCTAAACCGATGGTGAAAGAACTTGGGACAAGCTTTATCTACAAAATGAGTCTCCTGGAGACAGATTACCTCAGGGTTCGATCTTATCAATTCCAGGAGGGCTTTCTTCCTCTTCTGGGGAGAGTTCAAGCCCCTAACATTGTGAGAAACAATATTGCATGGCTTGAAGGTCATATTGGGAGCACAGATATACTCATGTAAGAAACTGTGGCGGGGCATAAGGGACTATTTTTACCAGCCAGGTAGGTCGCCCATCCAGTCATGCACTGAGGAAGTAGTAACTCAACTTGGGAAGTAGGGGGGGAAAACAGAGGTGAAAAACTCCTGCATCCCGGAAAGGGAGGAGTAGCACAATCGTGCGTGGATAGCGTGTGGAGCAGGGACAGCACAAAGAGTGCCAGCCCGGCCCCAGGCACCATCCTGGGAAGGGGGGACAACAGTAGTGAGCCACACCCGATTCACCAATAACTTTTCATCTTTAGGCCGGGACCCGCACCAACTGGCCAAATCCGCATCCGAGGCCGGGAGTCAAACAACAGCCGGGAGGTCCAGATGAGGGCCCCAGTGCGTTAATCACGGCCAAAAGGAAAAGGACCAGAGGTTAACGTATAAAAGCATAAAACATTAAATGTAGCCTAGTAAATTAACGGATTAAAGTTCACAACACTAAAATTTATCAAAGATTGTAATATACACCCGACCTTGGTATTTAGTCCAAAGTTTCTTGAAAGGTACTTCAGAGCAAGATATAGTTCCAGGCGCAACAGTGGAAACCCAGATAAAACATGGAAAATCAACTCTTCAGTGTCCCAACATCATAAAGGGGACACCCCAACATCATCATGTTTGCAAGGAACCCAACAGGGGTCTTCCTGGTCAGCAGTGTCATCAGAAAAAGGCGGCAGCCCTTCCCACATCATAAAGGGGAGAGGCGGCCGCGAGACATCAAAACGAGGGGCTCCGTGGGGACCATCAGACGCTAGCAGATTTCCGGTGGGACTGCTCAAGGGGCAGCATCCATGTTGAGAGCTCTTGGTCTAAAGGACGAGCCACTGGCTGTGGACCATTGAGGGGCTGGCCCATCATTGCGTTGCTGCCTGGGGGACTGCCGCGGGGCAGTCGGGACGGTGAAGGGAATAGCTGCCTCTCGAAGTGCCTTTGCTGCGTCTTCCGGGCGCTTGCAAATGTAGGTTTTGTTGTTGATTTTAAAAGACAACATAAATGGAAATCCCCATTTGTAGCGAATAGCTTTTTGCTGAAGCGCCAAAGTATATGGACGCATAGCTCTCCGTTTAAGGATAGTGATGGGAGCGAGATCCGCAAAGATTTGAACTGAAGTGGGGACCCCCGGAAGAGTAGTTAAATCTCGGGCTGCCAGAAGTAGTTTATCCCTAGCGTCCTCTGAGGCTAATTTGGCAATAATATCCCTTGGTAGTTCCGGGTTGCGGGGTTTAGCCAGGGAGCGATGGATCCGAACCACTCTAAGGAGGGGAGGGTCCACCTGAGGAAGTAATGCCCCGAAAAGGTTTGTGGCTACAGAGTCCAGATCCAGAAAAGATTCAGGCAGGCCTCTTATCCGAACATTTGCCCGCCGACTCCTGTTCTCCAGGTCCTCCAATTTGGCTTCAGCTTGTTCAAGCCTGTCATCATGTTCGTCCAGCTGTGCTCTATCTTCATTGATGGCCGCGACAAGTTCATCAGATTGTTTCTCAAGGACATCGACCCTCTGCCCAATATCGCTTATTTGTTCTGACAATTCATGCACCGCACCTCGGAGTTCCTCCTTAAAGACCTTCCTCATCATTGCCATCAGATCTGTGGTGGTAAGCGTCTGAGGTAGTGATAGGACCTGTCCATCCCCATCATGCGGGTAGTCATGCTCTGAATGCGGAGATGAAGTCGCATTGGCATGCGGATGGTCATGGATCTGATGCGTATTTTCTTCCGCATCGGCGTCTATGGATTCATGCGGACTTTCAGCCGCTTGACGCGTATCTTTATGTGACCCATGCGCATTGTCAGTGTCCGAACGCGTACGTTCATGTGTAGCATGCGTATTTTTGTACGCATGGGTCCCGGCGGAGGTCCTACGCACTAAGGTGTCCCCAGAAGCCCCGAGCGCTCGTTTTGGGGTCTTATTTGTAGGGGGGAGGTAGGGGTCCTCTCCTGATGCCCCCGGGCTAGCTGAGAACCCTGGATGATGAGGGGCCCCGCTCTGTGAGGTGTCTGGGCCTTCTCTCTGCAGGGACTTGTCGGCCATTTTGGAGTATGGTCTCCTATATCTCAGAGGAGAAAGAAGGGGTCTAGTGACGGGGCGGCTTCTTATGGGGTACTCGCAAGGGGTCCCAAGCATACCTGGAGTCTTTAGACAGCAGTTGGTGCAGGTCCAGCTCGAAAAAATCGCTTTAGATAGGCTGAAATCGGATGTGGTAGAAGGAGCTCAGCAGAGATGCATCCTTCTCAGCAGCGCCTCACTAGCGCCCCCCGTCATTTTTCTTTCAATTGCAAACGTAACCAGTTTTTCAATGGTGTAATGGTTTAACATAGAAAACTTACCGTTGGCTCTAGATTCTAATCTATCACTCCGATTTGCAAACGGATTTCACTGAAGCTGTAACTTTCATCCCAGAACATAGTTTAGGGGCCATTGCTTCTTCAACTATAGTCATTTTTCTTTCGATTGCAAACGTAACCAGTTTTTCAATGGTGTGATGGTTTAACATAGAAAACGTACCGTTGGCTCTAGATTCTAATCTATCACTCCGATTTGCAAATGGATTTCACTGAAGCTGTAACTTTCATCCCAGAACATAGTTTAGGGGCCATTACTTCTTCAACTATAGTCATTTTTCTTTCGATTGCAAACGTAACCAGTTTTTCAATGGTGTAATGGTTTAACATAGAAAACGTACCGTTGGCTCTAGATTCTAATCTATCACTCCGATTTGCAAACGGATTTCACTGAAGCTGTAACTTTCATCCCAGAACATAGTTTAGGGGCCATTACTTCTTCAACTATAGTCATTTTTCTTTCGATTGCAAACGTAACCAGTTTTTCAATGGTGTAATGGTTTAACATAGAAAACTTACCGTTGGCTCTAGATTCTAATCTATCACTCCGATTTGCAAACGGATTTCACTGAAGCTGTAACTTTCATCCCAGAACATAGTTTAGGGGCCATTACTTCTTCAACTATAGTCATTTTTCTTTCGATTGCAAACGTAACCAGTTTTTCAATGGTGTAATGGTTTAACATAGAAAACTTACCGTTGGCTCTAGATTCTAATCTATCACTCCGATTTGCAAACGGATTTCACTGAAGCTGTAACTTTCATCCCAGAACATAGTTTAGGGGCCATTACTTCTTCAACTATAGTAATTTTTCTTTCGATTGCAAACGTAACCAGTTTTTCAATGGTGTAATGGTTTAACATAGAAAACTTACAGTTGGCTCTAGATTCTAATCTATCACTCCGATTTGCAAACGGTTTTCACTGAAGCTGTAACTTTCATCCCAGAACACAGTTTAGGGGCCATTACTTCTTCAACTATAGTCATTTTTCTTTTGATTGCAAACGTAACCAGTTTTTCAATGGTGTAATGGTTTAACATAGAAAACTTACCGTTGGCTCTAGATTCTAATCTATCACTCCGATTTGCAAACGGATTTCACTGAAGCTGTAACTTTCATCCCAGAACATAGTTTAGGGGCCATTACTTCTTCAACTATAGTCATTTTTCTTTCGATTGCAAACGTAACCAGTTTTTCAATGGTGTAATGGTTTAACATAGAAAACGTACCGTTGGCTCTAGATTCTAATCTATCACTCCGATTTGCAAACGGATTTCACTGAAGCTGTAACTTTCATCCCAGAACATAGTTTAGGGGCCATTACTTCTTCAACTATAGTCATTTTTCTTTCGATTGCAAACGTAACCAGTTTTTCAATGGTGTAATGGTTTAACAAAGAAAGAGGGGCGTGGTCTGGACGCGGAGCTGAATGGTTGTCTGAGCCTGCAGCTCCCGCTCTGATCACCCACTAAAGCAACTTAAAGCGATCCAGAAAGCCCCAAAACATCTCAAAAAGGTGGGTGAACATCCCAGGATGGCTTCAGGCTACCGCAGAGTGTCACAGAGGCAGCAGAAAAGCGCCACACAGATCCCTAAGAGACTCTCTTCCTTCTTCACCGAAGAGAATCAAGATGGCGCCGGCCATTACAGGCCCAGCACACACCACGAGGCTGACTACCGGACCCCTCCACCACAGCATCAGAGGAACAGATACAGCCTGTTATTTACACCTCAGGCAGGGAGAGACAGACCAGACACGCTGGAGGAGTCTTTTGAGGAGGATTACAATGCTCAGGAGAAGCAGGGGGCTGACAGAGAGCGCAGCCCGCTGAAGCCTGCACAGACATCCACCACACAGCGCCCAGCCTTGCTACATGGGTCCCCAGACTCTAAGGTAGGATCTGTTATTCACTCTACCCCTGACCCATCGGAAGAGCAGCCCCTGCCAATTATACATCCACCCCTGTCCGCACAGCAGACCCATCCATCCATCCATCCATCCCCAGCTGCGCAGCTAGCCCCAGCAGAGAATTTTTTCAGTTCACTGTCTGCCTTCCCTGCCACAGATGAGCCCATGACGCAGCAGTTCTTTAAGAACTTTATGCTATCATTCAGTCAGATGCTCAGCGACAACATCACAAGCACAAGATCTGACTTAAACACACTGGCATGTAATGTGGAGGTGTTTGCGACAGACACAGACCAGAGAGTAAGCATGCTGGAAAACAAAGTGGCAGAGATGTCCAAAGCACATAACGAGCTGGTGGACTCACACTAAAGCTTAATGCAGGAAAACAAATGGATGAAGGAAAAAATTGCAGATGGGGAGGACAGAAACAGAAGGAACAATATAAAGATCAGAAGGGTCCCAGAGACTGTGTCTAATGACATGCTGAATGATTATGTGGTGGATGTAATTCGTAATACCATCCCTTCTCTGGACAAAAGTGAGCTGATAGTGGACAGGGCACACAGGCTGCCTAAGCCTGCACATCTGAGTAAAAATGTGCCCAGAGATGTCATCACAAGAATCCACTTTTTTCATGTGAAAGAGAGACTCCTGGCTGCAACCAGAGAAGGTAAAAAACTCCCTGGTGATTATAAAGACCTGTCCCTGTATCAGGATTTATCCCAAGCAACACTAAAGAAAAGGAGGGACTTTGCACAGGTGAAAACAACACTCAGGCACAATAAAATTGCATATAATTGGGGATTCCCTCCAAAGCTGATTGTGTTTGATCATGGGACACCATACATCATCAGGACGCCAGATGAAGGAAAAGACCTGCTTGCTAAATGGGGAATCCCTATCTTTATTCCTAGAGACACAAATAAGGACAGACTTTTTCAACCTTCCTCATCTCCAAAGTCAGGAAAGACACAGATGCCTATGGACACTACCCAGACTTTGCCTGATGAAGAACAAAACAAAGCTGGGGAAGCTTCTGGATCTTCTTGATCTGGGGTGATCCCCACGGAACTTTCCGCCCAATAAGACTTTTCCCCCTTGGGACTCTTTTTCCCTTAGGTGGACAGTCATTCTGGAAGTCCACACCGGTGGACTCTGACCGTTTGGTCAAAAACTGTGCTATTGGAAGCTTGTCCTAAAGGACATAAACTTCACTGTTTGATTTGTTATTGTTTTATTGTTTAATTTACTTTTATTCCCACTTCTAGGATAGGAGATACAGGGTAAGACAAAATTTTGAGGGGTTGCACACAGGTAGAACCGGATGCCTCTGTGCACATCCCTCGGTCTGATTCTGATGTTTCTTATTTGTTTGTTTTTCTTTATTTGTCTTAGGTTCTGCACACTGTTTTGTCCATTAACTGCTTTCCCTTCCTTCAGAATCGAGATGCCTGAATGCTCTGACAGGATCAGCTCCTATGGTAGTATACAACATTGTTATTTCCATTGGTCTGTTACAGGAAGTTATTGTTTCATAGTTACTTTTCAGCATAATGTGAACTGTTATGAGTAATTGTACACTTTTGTCCCTGAATGTTAGAGGTCTAAATTCTTTTAGGAAAAGATATCTCTTACATAAGTTAGCAAAAGAAAAAAATCCAGATATAATCTGCTTACAAGAGACCCACCTAACAAAAATTTCAGCATCTAGGCTGACAATTCTTAATTATTCAAAAGTATTTCACTCAACATTCAGGGACAAAAAGAGAGCGGGAGTGTGCATAGCAATTAAGGACACTCTGGGCCTGGTGGTAGAGGAATCATATTGTAGTGAGGATGGTAGATTGGTGATGATTTCTGGAACTATTAACTCCCAAACCTTTACAATCGCTAATATATACGCCCCTAATACATACCAAGTCAAATTTCTCAATAAAGCATTCCAAAAAATACTTACATTTAAAAAAGGAAATCTTTTCATAGTTGGAGACATGAATGCTATAGCAGATCCCATATTAGATTCTACTTCCCAAACAAAAAAAAAAGCCCAATCAATCCTTACACCTTCATTAATAAAAAATGAACTATTTGATACCTGGAGGTGTATTCACCCAAAAGAAAAAGGATATAGTTATTACTCACCAATCTACCAATCCTTCACCAGGATAGATCATTGTTTGACCGATAGATTCTCTCTGCCACTGGTCTCAGAGGTTGAAATTGGCACCAGAATTTGGTCAGACCACTCCCCTCTCATAGTAAAATTTCAACTATTAGATACTTCCCCCAAACAGTTCAATTGGAAATTAAACAAATATATCATCAACTCTGAACACACCCTTCCCCTTATTAAAAAAGATTTGCTTGAATACTTCCACTTCAACAATACCAGCGTAACTTCTAGAGTCTCCCTATGGAATGCTCATAAGGCCTTCATGAGAGGAACACTTATGAAGCAAGGAGCTATACAAAAAAGGAAAATTAGAGAAAAAACAGATTCCTTACTGAGCAAAATTAGAGTATTGGAAGTGGAAGTGTTCAACAAACACAGGAAAAGTCTGATAGGGGAACTGGAAGAGAGGAGACAGGAACTGGCAGAGTGCATGTATTATGAATATGACAAATGGCAGACTAGGCTCAGGGAGAATTGGTACCATGGAGGAAACAAGGCCGGGAAATTAATGGCAAGCAAAATTAAAGGCCAAAGAATACATCATAGAATACTTAAAATTAAACACCCCCTTACTAAAACTGAAGTACATCACCCTAAAGATATAGTAGAAGCACTAGCTAAATATTATGAAGGCCTATACAATTTGGAAACAGACCCCAATACTCCATCCCCATCCCTACAAAACATAGATAAATATTTAGAAAAAATAGACCTCCCTTCACTTTCAGATTTTGAGAAAAAATACCTATCAGTCCCCTTTTCCCAAGCAGAAGTAGTTAATGTAATCAACACCCTGAAAAATGACAAAGCCCCAGGCCCAGATGGATACATAAATGAATATTATAAAAAATTTGTCACTATATTATCAAAACCACTTTCTGAAATGTTTAATGAGGTAGCTTCCCAACGTAAATTCCCTAAAGAATCATTATCAGCCTTTATATCAACCATCCCAAAAGAAGACAAAAACCCAGCAGATCCCAGTAGTTATAGACCTATTTCACTTTTGAATACAGATGTTAAAATTTATGCCCGTATTATTGCAAATAGACTATCCCCCTTAATGCCCCAACTTATTAACTCAGATCAGGTAGGATTCACAAAAGGTAGATCCACAAGTGATGGCACAAGAAAAGCCTTGGATATACTCCACCAGATTAAGCTCTGTCGGGCGCCCACTCTCCTTGTCTCTTTAGACGCGGAGAAGGCGTTCGACAGAGTTAACTGGCTATATATGTCTAGGGTACTTACTAAATTTGGGATCCCAGATTTCCTCCATGGTGCCATTCTAGCTTTATATACCTGTCCTTCTGCTAGAGTTGCCTCCTCTGGTTCTGTCTCCTCACCTTTCACTATTACCAATGGTACCCGCCAGGGTTGTCCTCTCTCACCATTAATTTTTAATTTAACATTAGAGCCTCTTGCCCAAAAAATTAGGAATAACCCAAAAATTCATGGTATTAAAATTGGTAGCTACTCCACCAAATTAGACTTATACGCAGATGATGTGATATTATTTATTCAAAAACCCTTGGTATCACTGCCTAGTGCTATCAGAGAACTTGAGGAATTTTCCACAGTGTCATTCTATAAACTTAATGATCAGAAGACAGTCATTCTCCCCTGCTTCATACCAGCCAAGGTCAAATAAACTCTCAAGCAGTCCTGCCAGTATACTTGGAATGAGAAATCTATTAAATATCTAGGAATCCAACTAACCCCAACCATAGCACAAATTTATAGAGAAAACTATGATCCCTGGTTATCTAAAATTAAAAATAAATTAGAATCCCTTGCTAAAGTAGAATTTTCATGGTTAGGTAGAATTGCAGCATTTAAGATGATGATCCTTCCCCAGCTTCTTTACCTGTTCCGGAATCTCCCAATAAGAGTACCTCAAAAGTTCTTCATGAGCTTACAAAAACAAATTAATCAATACTTTCTTAACAACAGAAAAGCCAGGTTCTCCAATAAAGTTTTAACAACTCATATCTCAAATATGGGACTTGGAGCCCCCAATATAGAACTGTATTATAAGGCCACAATTCTGGATCAATCCAGGTCAATCTGGACCAAAGACATCACCAAACAATGGTATGTAATAGAAGAGGAACAATTACCATCCAAACCATTTAGAGAGTTCTTGGAATCCAGATTGACCTGGAAAGTTCAACAACATATCCAGAACCTTGTCACCGCCAACTATTTAAACACATTACATGCTGTTATTAAGAATTTAGAATTGGAGACCTGGCCAAAATATGGAATAAAATCCATGGAGGATCTGTTGGGAGATTCTGGAATTAGACCCTTTGATGATTTAGTAATAACCTATGGAATCCCACCCTCAGAGAAACCTAAATTTGATAAAATAGCCAGATTTATTAATAAACACCCATATCTCCCCATATCCCTTGAGCCAAGAATCATAAAACTTACTCAATCAGAAAATACCCACTTAAAAGGAACATCGGTTATCTATAGATCATTATTAGAGTTAAAAGAAAAATTCCCTAAATGGCAATTAAATAAATGGCAGGACTGGCTGGGAGAAGAAATTGGTGTGGAGGAATGGGAGAGGTCTGTCAAGGCCTTTAAAAAGGTCTCTCACTGTGTAGGACATCATGAGAGCTTATTGAAGAGCATTTGGCGGTGGTACCAAACCCCTGAAAAAATTAGTAAATTTGACTCCCAAGCATCCCTCTTATGTTGGAGAGGATGTAACCTGGTGGGTGCCATGGAGCATATTTTATGGGAATGCCCCAAACTCCAGGGATTGTGGAGGGACATTGAGATTTTTCTCAAACAGCTCCCAATGTCTTTGCAAACAATCCCTCCAGGCCTTGCTGTACTAAATCTGGGTGCACATAACTTCCCCCCCCCCCCAGGAGAGATTGATAGTATCTCATGTTTTTGCAGTGGTAAGAAATTTGTTAGCCTTAAATTGGAGATCTCCTCACATCCCAAAATTGGATGAAATCCTGAGAAGGGTAGAGTCCAACCTCTTGGCCGAAAAGGCCTGGGCCATAAGATGTGGCAATGTCAATTCATTTCTCATGAAAGTCAATCTCTGGCCTACGGTTTACCCAAGTTCAAAAATATTAGACTTTTGAACTGGATTATTCCAGACATTAGATGGAGTGGTAGGGGTGTGCTTGGTGTGATCCTGTCAACATTCCTGAAGTATTCTGCATCTCAGATTCTGATTATTGATAATTGAACTTGTGGACAAAACAGTGTGCAAGTAGATTAGGTAGTTAGGTTAGGTTAGGATAGTGTAGTTTGTCTTTAAGCTGTTATCTATACTTATCAATAACTTGAAGTCTCTATAAGTGAGTAAACATGATAAGTCAGACTTTGGAAAATATTCATTTTTGGTGTGCAACCTGCGGCATGGTGGAAACTATGTATATAGGCCTCACTCCCTGGGATCTATGTAGAGGCCACCCCTCATTTCCCAGCTTGAGAGAGTCCCCTTCTTACTGAGCATAACTCAACCATCTTGCCATGCACACCAGGATGGAGAAGCTTCTTAGTAACATCCCTTTCACTGACTATTACATGTCAAATATATATTTGGCATTTAAATTGCTTACTTACAACTTTACAGGTACATGTCACAATAGCCTCCTCCCCCCCCCCCTAGCCAGTTGGCTAGGTTATTTATGTTTAATTCATTAACTCATCCCAGCGTATTTTTAGTTTTAGTTTTAGTTTTAGCTTCCGTTTTAACAAATTAAGATTATTTATAGACTCTTAAGTAAACATATGTTTTATGCGTTTTTTGGGCATTTGTGTGAGTAAGTGCATTTACGCATTACTACCAATCAATTTATTATCTGGAGGTAAGAATCTACTTAATTTGAGTTTCTGAGTCAATTCCCTAAAAATTTGGTAAAATTTGGGCAATTTTGCGAAAAACGCGCAAAAAACGCGCAAAAAACGCGGTTTGCCGCTTTTTGCCGTTTTGGTGGCGGTTTTGCTGCTTTTTGCCGCTAAAAAACCGCTACTAAACCGCTTTTATGAAAATACGCGTATATGCATAAAATACAAGAATACGCATGGTAGGCATGATTGTACGCGTTAAATGCGTAATTTTAAACGCGTCAAGACGCCTAAAAGATACGCATCTATATATAAGTGAATTGTTATCCCAAATTTTATAGCGTAAAATACAAGAAAATAGGCCTTGAGAATAATACGCATTATTTACGCGGTACTGTACAAATTGAGCATAGGGATTATTTTCATTTGTTAACCCAAAATTTCTTTCTCCTTAACCATAACCAATTAAGATGTTTAATTCTCAAATAATATAATCTGTTTTATCCATGGATCTCTTCTCATACAACTTAACATTTCATAATTATCATATATGTTTTGTGTTTTGTAAATTTAAATTTTTATTCTGCTACTTAATGTTATTGTATTACTTATATACACAGGTAGCTTATTTATGCTATTGACACAATACCTGTCTGTTTATTGTATTGTTATACTTTGAAAAACTTCAATAAAAACAATTGATATTGGTTTAACATAGAAAACTTACCGTTGGCTCTAGATTCTAATCTATCACTCCGATTTGCAAACGGATTTCACTGAAGCTGTAACTTTCATCCCAGAACATAGTTTAGGGGCCATTACTTCTTCAACTATAGTCATTTTTCTTTCGATTGCAAACGTAACCAGTTTTTCAATGGTGTAATGGTTTAACATAGAAAACTTACCGTTGGCTCTAGATTCTAATCTATCACTCCGATTTGCAAACGGATTTCACTGAAGCTGTAACTTTCATCCCAGAACATAGTTTAGGGGCCATTACTTCTTCAACTATAGTCATTTTTCTTTCGATTGCAAACGTAACCAGTTTTTCAATGGTGTAATGGTTTAACATAGAAAACTTACCGTTGGCTCTAGATTCTAATCTATCACTCCGATTTGCAAACGGATTTCACTGAAGCTGTAACTTTCATCCCAGAACATAGTTTAGGGGCCATTACTTCTTCAACTATAGTCATTTTTCTTTCGATTGCAAACGTAACCAGTTTTTCAATGGTGTAATGGTTTAACATAGAAAACTTACCGTTGGCTCTAGATTCTAATCTATCACTCCGATTTGCAAACGGATTTCACTGAAGCTGTAACTTTCATCCCAGAACATAGTTTAGGGGCCATTACTTCTTCAACTATAGTCATTTTTCTTTCGATTGCAAACGTAACCAGTTTTTCAATGGTGTAATGGTTTAACATAGAAAACTTACCGTTGGCTCTAGATTCTAATCTATCACTCCGATTTGCAAACGGATTTCACTGAAGCTGTAACTTTCATCCCAGAACATAGTTTAGGGGCCATTACTTCTTCAACTATAGTCATTTTTCTTTCGATTGCAAACGTAACCAGTTTTTCAATGGTGTAATGGTTTAACATAGAAAACTTACCGTTGGCTCTAGATTCTAATCTATCACTCCGATTTGCAAACGGATTTCACTGAAGCTGTAACTTTCATCCCAGAACATAGTTTAGGGGCCATTACTTCTTCAACTATAGTAATTTTTCTTTCGATTGCAAACGTAACCAGTTTTTCAATGGTGTAATGGTTTTACATAGAAAACTTACAGTTGGCTCTAGATTCTAATCTATCACTCCGATTTGCAAACGGTTTTCACTGAAGCTGTAACTTTCATCCCAGAACACAGTTTAGGGGCCATTACTTCTTCAACTATAGTCATTTTTCTTTCGATTGCAAACGTAACCAGTTTTTCAATGGTGTAATGGTTTAACATAGAAAACTTACCGTTGGCTCTAGATTCTAATCTATCACTCCGATTTGCAAACGGATTTCACTGAAGCTGTAACTTTCATCCCAGAACATAGTTTAGGGGCCATTACTTCTTCAACTATAGTCATTTTTCTTTCGATTGCAAACGTAACCAGTTTTTCAATGGTGTAATGGTTTAACATAGAAAACGTACCGTTGGCTCTAGATTCTAATCTATCACTCCGATTTGCAAACGGATTTCACTGAAGCTGTAACTTTCATCCCAGAACATAGTTTAGGGGCCATTACTTCTTCAACTATAGTCATTTTTCTTTCGATTGCAAACGTAACCAGTTTTTCAATGGTGTAATGGTTTAACATAGAAAACTTACCGTTGGCTCTAGATTCTAATCTATCACTCCGATTTGCAAACGGATTTCACTGAAGCTGTAACTTTCATCCCAGAACATAGTTTAGGGGCCATTACTTCTTCAACTATAGTCATTTTTCTTTCGATTGCAAACGTAACCAGTTTTTCAATGGTGTAATGGTTTAACATAGAAAACTTACCGTTGGCTCTAGATTCTAATCTATCACTCCGATTTGCAAACGGATTTCACTGAAGCTGTAACTTTCATCCCAGAACATAGTTTAGGGGCCATTACTTCTTCAACTATAGTCATTTTTCTTTCGATTGCAAACGTAACCAGTTTTTCAATGGTGTAATGGTTTAACATAGAAAACTTACCGTTGGCTCTAGATTCTAATCTATCACTCCGATTTGCAAACGGATTTCACTGAAGCTGTAACTTTCATCCCAGAACATAGTTTAGGGGCCATTACTTCTTCAACTATAGTCATTTTTCTTTCAATTGCAAACGTAACCAGTTTTTCAATGTTGTAATGGTTTAACATAGAAAACTTACCGTTGGCTCTAGATTCTAATCTATCACTCCGATTTGCAAACGGATTTCACTGAAGCTGTAACTTTCATCCAAGAAAATAGTTTAGGGGCCATTACTTCTTCAACTATAGTCATTTTTCTTTCGATTGCAAATGTAACCCGTTTTTCAATGGTGTAATGGTTTAACATAGAAAACTTACCGTTGGCTCTAGATTCTAATCTATCACTCCGATTTGCAAATGGATTTCACTGAAGCTGTAACTTTTATCCCAGAACATAGTTTAGGGGCCATTACTTCTTCAACTATAGTCATTTTTCTTTCGATTGCAAACGTAACCAGTTTTTCAATGGTGTAATGGTTTAACATAGAAAACTTACCGTTGGCTCTAGATTCTAATCTATCACTCCGATTTGCAAACGGATTTCACTGAAGCTGTAACTTTCATCCCAGAACATAGTTTAGGGGCCATTACTTCTTCAACTATAGTCATTTTTCTTTCGATTGCAAACGTAACCAGTTTTTCAATGGTGTAATGGTTTAACATAGAAAACTTACCGTTGGCTCTAGATTCTAATCTATCACTCCGATTTGCAAACGGATTTCACTGAAGCTGTAACTTTCATCCCAGAACATAGTTTAGGGGCCATTACTTCTTCAACTATAGTCATTTTTCTTTCAATTGCAAACGTAACCAGTTTTTCAATGGTGTAATGGTTTAACATAGAAAACTTACCGTTGGCTCTAGATTCTAATCTATCACTCTGATTTGCAAACGGATTTCACTGAAGCTGTAACTTTCATCCCAGAACATAGTTTAGGGGCCATTACTTCTTCAACTATAGTCATTTTTCTTTCGATTGCAAACGTAACCAGTTTTTCAATGGTGTAATGGTTTAACATAGAAAACTTACCGTTGGCTCTAGATTCTAATCTATCACTCCGATTTGCAAACGGATTTCACTGAAGCTGTAACTTTCATCCCAGAACATAGTTTAGGGGCCATTACTTCTTCAACTATAGTCATTTTTCTTTCGATTGCAAACGTAACCAGTTTTTCAATGGTGTAATGGTTTAACATAGAAAACTTACCGTTGGCTCTAGATTCTAATCTATCACTCCGATTTGCAAACGGATTTCACTGAAGCTGTAACTTTCATCCCAGAACATAGTTTAGGGGCCATTACTTCTTCAACTATAGTCATTTTTCTTTCAATTGCAAACGTAACCAGTTTTTCAATGGTGTAATGGTTTAACATAGAAAACTTACCGTTGGCTCTAGATTCTAATCTATCACTCCGATTTGCAAACGGATTTCACTGAAGCTGTAACTTTCATCCAAGAAAATAGTTTAGGGGCCATTACTTCTTCAACTATAGTCATTTTTCTTTCGATTGCAAACGTAACCCGTTTTTCAATGGTGTAATGGTTTAACATAGAAAACTTACCGTTGGCTCTAGATTCTAATCTATCACTCCGATTTGCAAACGGATTTCACTGAAGCTGTAACTTTTATCCCAGAACATAGTTTAGGGGCCATTACTTCTTCAACTATAGTCATTTTTCTTTCGATTGCAAACGTAACCAGTTTTTCAATGGTGTAATGGTTTAACATAGAAAACTTACCGTTGGCTCTAGATTCTAATCTATCACTCCGATTTGCAAACGGATTTCACTGAAGCTGTAACTTTCATCCCAGAACATAGTTTAGGGGCCATTACTTCTTCAACTATAGTCATTTTTCTTTCGATTGCAAACGTAACCAGTTTTTCAATGGTGTAATGGTTTAACATAGAAAACTTACCGTTGGCTCTAGATTCTAATCTATCACTCCGATTTGCAAACGGATTTCACTGAAGCTGTAACTTTCATCCCAGAACATAGTTTAGGGGCCATTACTTCTTCAACTATAGTCATTTTTCTTTCAATTGCAAACGTAACCAGTTTTTCAATGGTGTAATGGTTTAACATAGAAAACTTACCGTTGGCTCTAGATTCTAATCTATCACTCTGATTTGCAAACGGATTTCACTGAAGCTGTAACTTTCATCCCAGAAACATAGTTTAGGGGCCATTACTTCTTCAACTATAGTCATTTTTCTTTCGATTGCAAACGTAACCAGTTTTTCAATGGTGTAAGGGTTTAAACATAGAAAACTTACCGTTGGCTCTAGATTCTAATCTATCACTCCGATTTGCAAACGGATTTCACTGAAGCTGTAACTTTTCATCCCAGAACATAGTTAGGGGCCATTACTTCTTCAACTATAGTCATTTTTCTTTCGATTGCAAACGTAACCAGTTTTTTCAATGGTGTGATGGTTTAACATAGAAAACGTACCGTTGGCTCTAGATTCTAATCTATCACTCCGATTTGCAAACGGATTTCACTGAAGCTGTAACTTTCATCCCAGAACATAGTTTAGGGGCCATTACTTCTTCAACTATAGTCATTTTTCTTTCGATTGCAAACGTAACCAGTTTTTCAATGGTGTAATGGTTTAACATAGAAACGTACCGTTGGCTCTAGATTCTAATCTATCACTCCGATTTGCAAACGGATTTCACTGAAGCTGTAACTTTCATCCCAGAAGCATAGTTTAGGGGCCATTACTTCTTCAACTATAGTCATTTTTCTTTCGATTGCAAACGTAACCAGTTTTTCAATGGTGTAATGGTTTAACATAGAAAACTTACCGTTGGCTCTAGATTCTAATCTATCACTCCGATTTGCAAACGGATTTCACTGAAGCTGTAACTTTCATCCCAGAACATAGTTTAGGGGCCATTACTTCTTCAACTATAGTCATTTTTCTTTCGATTGCAAACGTAACCAGTTTTTCAATGGTGTAATGGTTTAACATAGAAACTTACCGTTGGCTCTAGATTCTAATCTATCACTCCGATTTGCAAACGGATTTCACTGAAGCTGTAACTTTCATCCCAGAACATAGTTTAGGGGCCATTACTTCTTCAACTATAGTCATTCTTTCTTTCGATTGCAAACGTAACCAGTTTTTCAATGGTGTAATGGTTTAACATAGAAAACTTACCGTTGGCTCTAGATTCTAATCTATCACTCCGATTTGCAAACGGATTTCACTGAAGCTGTAACTTTCATCCCAGAACATAGTTTAGGGCCATTACTTCTTCAACTATAGTCATTTTTCTTTCGATTGCAAACGTAACCAGTTTTTCAATGGTGTAATGGTTTTAACATAGAAAACGTACCGTTGGCTCTAGATTCTAATCTATCACTCCGATTTGCAAACGGATTTCACTGAAGCTGTAACTTTCATCCCAGAACATAGTTTAGGGGCCATTACTTCTTCAACTATAGTCATTTTTCTTTCGATTGCAAACGTAACCAGTTTTTCAATGGTGTAATGGTTTAACATAGAAAACTTACCGTTGGCTCTAGATTCTAATCTATCACTCCGATTTGCAAACGGATTTTCACTGAAGCTGTAACTTTCATCCCAGAACATAGTTTAGGGGCCATTACTTCTTCAACTATAGTCATTTTTCTTTCGATTGCAAACGTAACCAGTTTTTCAATGGTGTAATGGTTTAACATAGAAAACTTACCGTTGGCTCTAGATTCTAATCTATCACTCCGATTTGCAAACGGATTCACTGAAGCTGTAACTTTCATCCCAGAACATAGTTTAGGGGCCATTACTTCTTCAACTATAGTCATTTTTCTTTCGATTGCAAACGTAACCAGTTTTTCAATGGTGTAATGGTTTAACATAGAAAACTTACCGTTGGCTCTAGATTCTAATCTATCACTCCGATTTGCAAACGGATTTCACTGAAGCTGTAACTTTCATCCCAGAACATAGTTTAGGGGCCATTACTTCTTCAACTATAGTCATTTTTCTTTCGATTGCAAACGTAACCAGTTTTTCAATGGTGTAATGGTTTAACATAGAAAACTTACCGTTGGCTCTAGATTCTAATCTATCACTCCGATTTGCAAACGGATTTCACTGAAGCTGTAACTTTCATCCCAGAACATAGTTTAGGGGCCATTACTTCTTCAACTATAGTCATTTTTCTTTCGATTGCAAACGTAACCAGTTTTTCAATGGTGTAATGGTTTAACATAGAAAACTTACCGTTGGCTCTAGATTCTAATCTATCACTCCGATTTGCAAACGGATTTCACTGAAGCTGTAACTTTCATCCCAGAACATAGTTTAGGGGCCATTACTTCTTCAACTATAGTCATTTTTCTTTCGATTGCAAACGTAACCAGTTTTTCAATGGTGTAATGGTTTAACATAGAAAACTTACCGTTGGCTCTAGATTCTAATCTATCACTCCGATTTGCAAACGGATTTCACTGAAGCTGTAACTTTCATCCCAGAACATAGTTTAGGGGCCATTACTTCTTCAACTATAGTCATTTTTCTTTCGATTGCAAACGTAACCAGTTTTTCAATGGTGTAATGGTTTAACATAGAAAACTTACCGTTGGCTCTAGATTCTAATCTATCACTCCGATTTGCAAACGGATTTCACTGAAGCTGTAACTTTCATCCCAGAACATAGTTTAGGGGCCATTACTTCTTCAACTATAGTCATTTTTCTTTCGATTGCAAACGTAACCAGTTTTTCAATGGTGTAATGGTTTAACATAGAAAACTTACCGTTGGCTCTAGATTCTAATCTATCACTCCGATTTGCAAACGGATTTCACTGAAGCTGTAACTTTCATCCCAGAACATAGTTTAGGGGCCATTACTTCTTCAACTATAGTCATTTTTCTTTCGATTGCAAACGTAACCAGTTTTTCAATGGTGTAATGGTTTAACATAGAAAACTTACCGTTGGCTCTAGATTCTAATCTATCACTCCGATTTGCAAACGGATTTCACTGAAGCTGTAACTTTCATCCCAGAACATAGTTTAGGGGCCATTACTTCTTCAACTATAGTCATTTTTCTTTCGATTGCAAACGTAACCAGTTTTTCAATGGTGTAATGGTTTAACATAGAAAACTTACCGTTGGCTCTAGATTCTAATCTATCACTCCGATTTGCAAACGGATTTCACTGAAGCTGTAACTTTCATCCCAGAACATAGTTTAGGGGCCATTACTTCTTCAACTATAGTCATTTTTCTTTCGATTGCAAACGTAACCAGTTTTTCAATGGTGTAATGGTTTAACATAGAAAACTTACCGTTGGCTCTAGATTCTAATCTATCACTCCGATTTGCAAACGGATTTCACTGAAGCTGTAACTTTCATCCCAGAACATAGTTTAGGGGCCATTACTTCTTCAACTATAGTCATTTTTCTTTCGATTGCAAACGTAACCAGTTTTTCAATGGTGTAATGGTTTAACATAGAAAACTTACCGTTGGCTCTAGATTCTAATCTATCACTCCGATTTGCAAACGGATTTCACTGAAGCTGTAACTTTCATCCCAGAACATAGTTTAGGGGCCATTACTTCTTCAACTATAGTCATTTTTCTTTCGATTGCAAACGTAACCAGTTTTTCAATGGTGTAATGGTTTAACATAGAAAACTTACCGTTGGCTCTAGATTCTAATCTATCACTCCGATTTGCAAACGGATTTCACTGAAGCTGTAACTTTCATCCCAGAACATAGTTTAGGGGCCATTACTTCTTCAACTATAGTCATTTTTCTTTCGATTGCAAACGTAACCAGTTTTTCAATGGTGTAATGGTTTAACATAGAAAACTTACCGTTGGCTCTAGATTCTAATCTATCACTCCGATTTGCAAACGGATTTCACTGAAGCTGTAACTTTCATCCCAGAACATAGTTTAGGGGCCATTACTTCTTCAACTATAGTCATTTTTCTTTCGATTGCAAACGTAACCAGTTTTTCAATGGTGTAATGGTTTAACATAGAAAACTTACCGTTGGCTCTAGATTCTAATCTATCACTCCGATTTGCAAACGGATTTCACTGAAGCTGTAACTTTCATCCCAGAACATAGTTTAGGGGCCATTACTTCTTCAACTATAGTCATTTTTCTTTCGATTGCAAACGTAACCAGTTTTTCAATGGTGTAATGGTTTAACATAGAAAACTTACCGTTGGCTCTAGATTCTAATCTATCACTCCGATTTGCAAACGGATTTCACTGAAGCTGTAACTTTCATCCCAGAACATAGTTTAGGGGCCATTACTTCTTCAACTATAGTCATTTTTCTTTCGATTGCATTTAAAAGTCAATAGGATACAAAAACTTACACTTTGGCTCTAGATTCTAATCTATCACTCCGATTTGCAAACGGATTTCACTGAAGCTTGTCAACTTTATCCATCCTCAGTACCAATAGTTTTACGGGGCCATTACCTCTTTCAAACTATAGTCCATCTCTTTCCTTTATCGATTGCAAACGTAACCAGTTTTTCAATGGTGTAATGGTTTAACATAGAAAACTTACCGTTGGCTCTAGATTCTAATCTATCACTCCGATTTGCAAACGGATTTCACTGAAGCTGTAACTTTCATCCCAGAACATAGTTTAGGGGCCATTACTTCTTCAACTATAGTCATTTTTCTTTCGATTGCAAACGTAACCAGTTTTTCAATGGTGTAATGGTTTAACATAGAAAACTTACCGTTGGCTCTAGATTCTAATCTATCACTCCGATTTGCAAACGGATTTCACTGAAGCTCGTAACTTTCATCCCAGAACATAGTTTAGGGGCCATTACTTCTTCAACTATAGTCATTTTTCTTTCGATTGCAAACGTAACCAGTTTTTCAATGGTGTAATGGTTTAACATAGAAAACTTACCGTTGGCTCTAGATTCTAATCTATCACTCCGATTTGCAAACGGATTTCACTGAAGCTGTAACTTTCATCCCAGAACATAGTTTAGGGGCCATTACTTCTTCAACTATAGTCATTTTTCTTTCGATTGCAAACGTAACCAGTTTTTCAATGGTGTAATGGTTTAACATAGAAAACTTACCGTTGGCTCTAGATTCTAATCTATCACTCCGATTTGCAAACGGATTTCACTGAAGCTGTAACTTTCATCCCAGAACATAGTTTAGGGGCCATTACTTCTTCAACTATAGTCATTTTTCTTTCGATTGCAAACGTAACCAGTTTTTCAATGGTGTAATGGTTTAACATAGAAAACTTACCGTTGGCTCTAGATTCTAATCTATCACTCCGATTTGCAAACGGATTTCACTGAAGCTGTAACTTTCATCCCAGAACATAGTTTAGGGGCCATTACTTCTTCAACTATAGTCATTTTTCTTTCGATTGCAAACGTAACCAGTTTTTCAATGGTGTAATGGTTTAACATAGAAAACTTACCGTTGGCTCTAGATTCTAATCTATCACTCCGATTTGCAAACGGATTTCACTGAAGCTGTAACTTTCATCCCAGAACATAGTTTAGGGGCCATTACTTCTTCAACTATAGTCATTTTTCTTTCGATTGCAAACGTAACCAGTTTTTCAATGGTGTAATGGTTTAACATAGAAAACTTACCGTTGGCTCTAGATTCTAATCTATCACTCCGATTTGCAAACGGATTTCACTGAAGCTGTAACTTTCATCCCAGAACATAGTTTAGGGGCCATTACTTCTTCAACTATAGTCATTTTTCTTTCGATTGCAAACGTAACCAGTTTTTCAATGGTGTAATGGTTTAACATAGAAAACTTACCGTTGGCTCTAGATTCTAATCTATCACTCCGATTTGCAAACGGATTTCACTGAAGCTGTAACTTTCATCCCAGAACATAGTTTAGGGGCCATTACTTCTTCAACTATAGTCATTTTTCTTTCGATTGCAAACGTAACCAGTTTTTCAATGGTGTAATGGTTTAACATAGAAAACTTACCGTTGGCTCTAGATTCTAATCTATCACTCCGATTTGCAAACGGATTTCACTGAAGCTGTAACTTTCATCCCAGAACATAGTTTAGGGGCCATTACTTCTTCAACTATAGTCATTTTTCTTTCGATTGCAAACGTAACCAGTTTTTCAATGGTGTAATGGTTTAACATAGAAAACTTACCGTTGGCTCTAGATTCTAATCTATCACTCCGATTTGCAAACGGATTTCACTGAAGCTGTAACTTTCATCCCAGAACATAGTTTAGGGGCCATTACTTCTTCAACTATAGTCATTTTTCTTTCGATTGCAAACGTAACCAGTTTTTCAATGGTGTAATGGTTTAACATAGAAAACTTACCGTTGGCTCTAGATTCTAATCTATCACTCCGATTTGCAAACGGATTTCACTGAAGCTGTAACTTTCATCCCAGAACATAGTTTAGGGGCCATTACTTCTTCAACTATAGTCATTTTTCTTTCGATTGCAAACGTAACCAGTTTTTCAATGGTGTAATGGTTTAACATAGAAAACTTACCGTTGGCTCTAGATTCTAATCTATCACTCCGATTTGCAAACGGATTTCACTGAAGCTGTAACTTTCATCCCAGAACATAGTTTAGGGGCCATTACTTCTTCAACTATAGTCATTTTTCTTTCGATTGCAAACGTAACCAGTTTTTCAATGGTGTAATGGTTTAACATAGAAAACTTACCGTTGGCTCTAGATTCTAATCTATCACTCCGATTTGCAAACGGATTTCACTGAAGCTGTAACTTTCATCCCAGAACATAGTTTAGGGGCCATTACTTCTTCAACTATAGTCATTTTTCTTTCGATTGCAAACGTAACCAGTTTTTCAATGGTGTAATGGTTTAACATAGAAAACTTACCGTTGGCTCTAGATTCTAATCTATCACTCCGATTTGCAAACGGATTTCACTGAAGCTGTAACTTTCATCCCAGAACATAGTTTAGGGGCCATTACTTCTTCAACTATAGTCATTTTTCTTTCGATTGCAAACGTAACCAGTTTTTCAATGGTGTAATGGTTTAACATAGAAAACTTACCGTTGGCTCTAGATTCTAATCTATCACTCCGATTTGCAAACGGATTTCACTGAAGCTGTAACTTTCATCCCAGAACATAGTTTAGGGGCCATTACTTCTTCAACTATAGTCATTTTTCTTTCGATTGCAAACGTAACCAGTTTTTCAATGGTGTAATGGTTTAACATAGAAAACTTACCGTTGGCTCTAGATTCTAATCTATCACTCCGATTTGCAAACGGATTTCACTGAAGCTGTAACTTTCATCCCAGAACATAGTTTAGGGGCCATTACTTCTTCAACTATAGTCATTTTTCTTTCGATTGCAAACGTAACCAGTTTTTCAATGGTGTAATGGTTTAACATAGAAAACTTACCGTTGGCTCTAGATTCTAATCTATCACTCCGATTTGCAAACGGATTTCACTGAAGCTGTAACTTTCATCCCAGAACATAGTTTAGGGGCCATTACTTCTTCAACTATAGTCATTTTTCTTTCGATTGCAAACGTAACCAGTTTTTCAATGGTGTAATGGTTTAACATAGAAAACTTACCGTTGGCTCTAGATTCTAATCTATCACTCCGATTTGCAAACGGATTTCACTGAAGCTGTAACTTTCATCCCAGAACATAGTTTAGGGGCCATTACTTCTTCAACTATAGTCATTTTTCTTTCGATTGCAAACGTAACCAGTTTTTCAATGGTGTAATGGTTTAACATAGAAAACTTACCGTTGGCTCTAGATTCTAATCTATCACTCCGATTTGCAAACGGATTTCACTGAAGCTGTAACTTTCATCCCAGAACATAGTTTAGGGGCCATTACTTCTTCAACTATAGTCATTTTTCTTTCGATTGCAAACGTAACCAGTTTTTCAATGGTGTAATGGTTTAACATAGAAAACTTACCGTTGGCTCTAGATTCTAATCTATCACTCCGATTTGCAAACGGATTTCACTGAAGCTGTAACTTTCATCCCAGAACATAGTTTAGGGGCCATTACTTCTTCAACTATAGTCATTTTTCTTTCGATTGCAAACGTAACCAGTTTTTCAATGGTGTAATGGTTTAACATAGAAAACTTACCGTTGGCTCTAGATTCTAATCTATCACTCCGATTTGCAAACGGATTTCACTGAAGCTGTAACTTTCATCCCAGAACATAGTTTAGGGGCCATTACTTCTTCAACTATAGTCATTTTTCTTTCGATTGCAAACGTAACCAGTTTTTCAATGGTGTAATGGTTTAACATAGAAAACTTACCGTTGGCTCTAGATTCTAATCTATCACTCCGATTTGCAAACGGATTTCACTGAAGCTGTAACTTTCATCCCAGAACATAGTTTAGGGGCCATTACTTCTTCAACTATAGTCATTTTTCTTTCGATTGCAAACGTAACCAGTTTTTCAATGGTGTAATGGTTTAACATAGAAAACTTACCGTTGGCTCTAGATTCTAATCTATCACTCCGATTTGCAAACGGATTTCACTGAAGCTGTAACTTTCATCCCAGAACATAGTTTAGGGGCCATTACTTCTTCAACTATAGTCATTTTTCTTTCGATTGCAAACGTAACCAGTTTTTCAATGGTGTAATGGTTTAACATAGAAAACTTACCGTTGGCTCTAGATTCTAATCTATCACTCCGATTTGCAAACGGATTTCACTGAAGCTGTAACTTTCATCCCAGAACATAGTTTAGGGGCCATTACTTCTTCAACTATAGTCATTTTTCTTTCGATTGCAAACGTAACCAGTTTTTCAATGGTGTAATGGTTTAACATAGAAAACTTACCGTTGGCTCTAGATTCTAATCTATCACTCCGATTTGCAAACGGATTTCACTGAAGCTGTAACTTTCATCCCAGAACATAGTTTAGGGGCCATTACTTCTTCAACTATAGTCATTTTTCTTTCGATTGCAAACGTAACCAGTTTTTCAATGGTGTAATGGTTTAACATAGAAAACTTACCGTTGGCTCTAGATTCTAATCTATCACTCCGATTTGCAAACGGATTTCACTGAAGCTGTAACTTTCATCCCAGAACATAGTTTAGGGGCCATTACTTCTTCAACTATAGTCATTTTTCTTTCGATTGCAAACGTAACCAGTTTTTCAATGGTGTAATGGTTTAACATAGAAAACTTACCGTTGGCTCTAGATTCTAATCTATCACTCCGATTTGCAAACGGATTTCACTGAAGCTGTAACTTTCATCCCAGAACATAGTTTAGGGGCCATTACTTCTTCAACTATAGTCATTTTTCTTTCGATTGCAAACGTAACCAGTTTTTCAATGGTGTAATGGTTTAACATAGAAAACTTACCGTTGGCTCTAGATTCTAATCTATCACTCCGATTTGCAAACGGATTTCACTGAAGCTGTAACTTTCATCCCAGAACATAGTTTAGGGGCCATTACTTCTTCAACTATAGTCATTTTTCTTTCGATTGCAAACGTAACCAGTTTTTCAATGGTGTAATGGTTTAACATAGAAAACTTACCGTTGGCTCTAGATTCTAATCTATCACTCCGATTTGCAAACGGATTTCACTGAAGCTGTAACTTTCATCCCAGAACATAGTTTAGGGGCCATTACTTCTTCAACTATAGTCATTTTTCTTTCGATTGCAAACGTAACCAGTTTTTCAATGGTGTAATGGTTTAACATAGAAAACTTACCGTTGGCTCTAGATTCTAATCTATCACTCCGATTTGCAAACGGATTTCACTGAAGCTGTAACTTTCATCCCAGAACATAGTTTAGGGGCCATTACTTCTTCAACTATAGTCATTTTTCTTTCGATTGCAAACGTAACCAGTTTTTCAATGGTGTAATGGTTTAACATAGAAAACTTACCGTTGGCTCTAGATTCTAATCTATCACTCCGATTTGCAAACGGATTTCACTGAAGCTGTAACTTTCATCCCAGAACATAGTTTAGGGGCCATTACTTCTTCAACTATAGTCATTTTTCTTTCGATTGCAAACGTAACCAGTTTTTCAATGGTGTAATGGTTTAACATAGAAAACTTACCGTTGGCTCTAGATTCTAATCTATCACTCCGATTTGCAAACGGATTTCAAACGGATTTCACTGAAGCTGTAACTTTCATCCCAGAACATAGTTTAGGGGCCATTACTTCTTCAACTATAGTCATTTTTCTTTCGATTGCAAACGTAACCAGTTTTTCAATGGTGTAATGGTTTAACATAGAAAACTTACCGTTGGCTCTAGATTCTAATCTATCACTCCGATTTGCAAACGGATTTCACTGAAGCTGTAACTTTCATCCCAGAACATAGTTTAGGGGCCATTACTTCTTCAACTATAGTCATTTTTCTTTCGATTGCAAACGTAACCAGTTTTTCAATGGTGTAATGGTTTAACATAGAAAACTTACCGTTGGCTCTAGATTCTAATCTATCACTCCGATTTGCAAACGGATTTCACTGAAGCTGTAACTTTCATCCCAGAACATAGTTTAGGGGCCATTACTTCTTCAACTATAGTCATTTTTCTTTCGATTGCAAACGTAACCAGTTTTTCAATGGTGTAATGGTTTAACATAGAAAACTTACCGTTGGCTCTAGATTCTAATCTATCACTCCGATTTGCAAACGGATTTCACTGAAGCTGTAACTTTCATCCCAGAACATAGTTTAGGGGCCATTACTTCTTCAACTATAGTCATTTTTCTTTCGATTGCAAACGTAACCAGTTTTTCAATGGTGTAATGGTTTAACATAGAAAACTTACCGTTGGCTCTAGATTCTAATCTATCACTCCGATTTGCAAACGGATTTCACTGAAGCTGTAACTTTCATCCCAGAACATAGTTTAGGGGCCATTACTTCTTCAACTATAGTCATTTTTCTTTCGATTGCAAACGTAACCAGTTTTTCAATGGTGTAATGGTTTAACATAGAAAACTTACCGTTGGCTCTAGATTCTAATCTATCACTCCGATTTGCAAACGGATTTCACTGAAGCTGTAACTTTCATCCCAGAACATAGTTTAGGGGCCATTACTTCTTCAACTATAGTCATTTTTCTTTCGATTGCAAACGTAACCAGTTTTTCAATGGTGTAATGGTTTAACATAGAAAACTTACCGTTGGCTCTAGATTCTAATCTATCACTCCGATTTGCAAACGGATTTCACTGAAGCTGTAACTTTCATCCCAGAACATAGTTTAGGGGCCATTACTTCTTCAACTATAGTCATTTTTCTTTCGATTGCAAACGTAACCAGTTTTTCAATGGTGTAATGGTTTAACATAGAAAACTTACCGTTGGCTCTAGATTCTAATCTATCACTCCGATTTGCAAACGGATTTCACTGAAGCTGTAACTTTCATCCCAGAACATAGTTTAGGGGCCATTACTTCTTCAACTATAGTCATTTTTCTTTCGATTGCAAACGTAACCAGTTTTTCAATGGTGTAATGGTTTAACATAGAAAACTTACCGTTGGCTCTAGATTCTAATCTATCACTCCGATTTGCAAACGGATTTCACTGAAGCTGTAACTTTCATCCCAGAACATAGTTTAGGGGCCATTACTTCTTCAACTATAGTCATTTTTCTTTCGATTGCAAACGTAACCAGTTTTTCAATGGTGTAATGGTTTAACATAGAAAACTTACCGTTGGCTCTAGATTCTAATCTATCACTCCGATTTGCAAACGGATTTCACTGAAGCTGTAACTTTCATCCCAGAACATAGTTTAGGGGCCATTACTTCTTCAACTATAGTCATTTTTCTTTCGATTGCAAACGTAACCAGTTTTTCAATGGTGTAATGGTTTAACATAGAAAACTTACCGTTGGCTCTAGATTCTAATCTATCACTCCGATTTGCAAACGGATTTCACTGAAGCTGTAACTTTCATCCCAGAACATAGTTTAGGGGCCATTACTTCTTCAACTATAGTCATTTTTCTTTCGATTGCAAACGTAACCAGTTTTTCAATGGTGTAATGGTTTAACATAGAAAACTTACCGTTGGCTCTAGATTCTAATCTATCACTCCGATTTGCAAACGGATTTCACTGAAGCTGTAACTTTCATCCCAGAACATAGTTTAGGGGCCATTACTTCTTCAACTATAGTCATTTTTCTTTCGATTGCAAACGTAACCAGTTTTTCAATGGTGTAATGGTTTAACATAGAAAACTTACCGTTGGCTCTAGATTCTAATCTATCACTCCGATTTGCAAACGGATTTCACTGAAGCTGTAACTTTCATCCCAGAACATAGTTTAGGGGCCATTACTTCTTCAACTATAGTCATTTTTCTTTCGATTGCAAACGTAACCAGTTTTTCAATGGTGTAATGGTTTAACATAGAAAACTTACCGTTGGCTCTAGATTCTAATCTATCACTCCGATTTGCAAACGGATTTCACTGAAGCTGTAACTTTCATCCCAGAACATAGTTTAGGGGCCATTACTTCTTCAACTATAGTCATTTTTCTTTCGATTGCAAACGTAACCAGTTTTTCAATGGTGTAATGGTTTAACATAGAAAACTTACCGTTGGCTCTAGATTCTAATCTATCACTCCGATTTGCAAACGGATTTCACTGAAGCTGTAACTTTCATCCCAGAACATAGTTTAGGGGCCATTACTTCTTCAACTATAGTCATTTTTCTTTCGATTGCAAACGTAACCAGTTTTTCAATGGTGTAATGGTTTAACATAGAAAACTTACCGTTGGCTCTAGATTCTAATCTATCACTCCGATTTGCAAACGGATTTCACTGAAGCTGTAACTTTCATCCCAGAACATAGTTTAGGGGCCATTACTTCTTCAACTATAGTCATTTTTCTTTCGATTGCAAACGTAACCAGTTTTTCAATGGTGTAATGGTTTAACATAGAAAACTTACCGTTGGCTCTAGATTCTAATCTATCACTCCGATTTGCAAACGGATTTCACTGAAGCTGTAACTTTCATCCCAGAACATAGTTTAGGGGCCATTACTTCTTCAACTATAGTCATTTTTCTTTCGATTGCAAACGTAACCAGTTTTTCAATGGTGTAATGGTTTAACATAGAAAACTTACCGTTGGCTCTAGATTCTAATCTATCACTCCGATTTGCAAACGGATTTCACTGAAGCTGTAACTTTCATCCCAGAACATAGTTTAGGGGCCATTACTTCTTCAACTATAGTCATTTTTCTTTCGATTGCAAACGTAACCAGTTTTTCAATGGTGTAATGGTTTAACATAGAAAACTTACCGTTGGCTCTAGATTCTAATCTATCACTCCGATTTGCAAACGGATTTCACTGAAGCTGTAACTTTCATCCCAGAACATAGTTTAGGGGCCATTACTTCTTCAACTATAGTCATTTTTCTTTCGATTGCAAACGTAACCAGTTTTTCAATGGTGTAATGGTTTAACATAGAAAACTTACCGTTGGCTCTAGATTCTAATCTATCACTCCGATTTGCAAACGGATTTCACTGAAGCTGTAACTTTCATCCCAGAACATAGTTTAGGGGCCATTACTTCTTCAACTATAGTCATTTTTCTTTCGATTGCAAACGTAACCAGTTTTTCAATGGTGTAATGGTTTAACATAGAAAACTTACCGTTGGCTCTAGATTCTAATCTATCACTCCGATTTGCAAACGGATTTCACTGAAGCTGTAACTTTCATCCCAGAACATAGTTTAGGGGCCATTACTTCTTCAACTATAGTCATTTTTCTTTCGATTGCAAACGTAACCAGTTTTTCAATGGTGTAATGGTTTAACATAGAAAACTTACCGTTGGCTCTAGATTCTAATCTATCACTCCGATTTGCAAACGGATTTCACTGAAGCTGTAACTTTCATCCCAGAACATAGTTTAGGGGCCATTACTTCTTCAACTATAGTCATTTTTCTTTCGATTGCAAACGTAACCAGTTTTTCAATGGTGTAATGGTTTAACATAGAAAACTTACCGTTGGCTCTAGATTCTAATCTATCACTCCGATTTGCAAACGGATTTCACTGAAGCTGTAACTTTCATCCCAGAACATAGTTTAGGGGCCATTACTTCTTCAACTATAGTCATTTTTCTTTCGATTGCAAACGTAACCAGTTTTTCAATGGTGTAATGGTTTAACATAGAAAACTTACCGTTGGCTCTAGATTCTAATCTATCACTCCGATTTGCAAACGGATTTCACTGAAGCTGTAACTTTCATCCCAGAACATAGTTTAGGGGCCATTACTTCTTCAACTATAGTCATTTTTCTTTCGATTGCAAACGTAACCAGTTTTTCAATGGTGTAATGGTTTAACATAGAAAACTTACCGTTGGCTCTAGATTCTAATCTATCACTCCGATTTGCAAACGGATTTCACTGAAGCTGTAACTTTCATCCCAGAACATAGTTTAGGGGCCATTACTTCTTCAACTATAGTCATTTTTCTTTCGATTGCAAACGTAACCAGTTTTTCAATGGTGTAATGGTTTAACATAGAAAACTTACCGTTGGCTCTAGATTCTAATCTATCACTCCGATTTGCAAACGGATTTCACTGAAGCTGTAACTTTCATCCCAGAACATAGTTTAGGGGCCATTACTTCTTCAACTATAGTCATTTTTCTTTCGATTGCAAACGTAACCAGTTTTTCAATGGTGTAATGGTTTAACATAGAAAACTTACCGTTGGCTCTAGATTCTAATCTATCACTCCGATTTGCAAACGGATTTCACTGAAGCTGTAACTTTCATCCCAGAACATAGTTTAGGGGCCATTACTTCTTCAACTATAGTCATTTTTCTTTCGATTGCAAACGTAACCAGTTTTTCAATGGTGTAATGGTTTAACATAGAAAACTTACCGTTGGCTCTAGATTCTAATCTATCACTCCGATTTGCAAACGGATTTCACTGAAGCTGTAACTTTCATCCCAGAACATAGTTTAGGGGCCATTACTTCTTCAACTATAGTCATTTTTCTTTCGATTGCAAACGTAACCAGTTTTTCAATGGTGTAATGGTTTAACATAGAAAACTTACCGTTGGCTCTAGATTCTAATCTATCACTCCGATTTGCAAACGGATTTCACTGAAGCTGTAACTTTCATCCCAGAACATAGTTTAGGGGCCATTACTTCTTCAACTATAGTCATTTTTCTTTCGATTGCAAACGTAACCAGTTTTTCAATGGTGTAATGGTTTAACATAGAAAACTTACCGTTGGCTCTAGATTCTAATCTATCACTCCGATTTGCAAACGGATTTCACTGAAGCTGTAACTTTCATCCCAGAACATAGTTTAGGGGCCATTACTTCTTCAACTATAGTCATTTTTCTTTCGATTGCAAACGTAACCAGTTTTTCAATGGTGTAATGGTTTAACATAGAAAACTTACCGTTGGCTCTAGATTCTAATCTATCACTCCGATTTGCAAACGGATTTCACTGAAGCTGTAACTTTCATCCCAGAACATAGTTTAGGGGCCATTACTTCTTCAACTATAGTCATTTTTCTTTCGATTGCAAACGTAACCAGTTTTTCAATGGTGTAATGGTTTAACATAGAAAACTTACCGTTGGCTCTAGATTCTAATCTATCACTCCGATTTGCAAACGGATTTCACTGAAGCTGTAACTTTCATCCCAGAACATAGTTTAGGGGCCATTACTTCTTCAACTATAGTCATTTTTCTTTCGATTGCAAACGTAACCAGTTTTTCAATGGTGTAATGGTTTAACATAGAAAACTTACCGTTGGCTCTAGATTCTAATCTATCACTCCGATTTGCAAACGGATTTCACTGAAGCTGTAACTTTCATCCCAGAACATAGTTTAGGGGCCATTACTTCTTCAACTATAGTCATTTTTCTTTCGATTGCAAACGTAACCAGTTTTTCAATGGTGTAATGGTTTAACATAGAAAACTTACCGTTGGCTCTAGATTCTAATCTATCACTCCGATTTGCAAACGGATTTCACTGAAGCTGTAACTTTCATCCCAGAACATAGTTTAGGGGCCATTACTTCTTCAACTATAGTCATTTTTCTTTCGATTGCAAACGTAACCAGTTTTTCAATGGTGTAATGGTTTAACATAGAAAACTTACCGTTGGCTCTAGATTCTAATCTATCACTCCGATTTGCAAACGGATTTCACTGAAGCTGTAACTTTCATCCCAGAACATAGTTTAGGGGCCATTACTTCTTCAACTATAGTCATTTTTCTTTCGATTGCAAACGTAACCAGTTTTTCAATGGTGTAATGGTTTAACATAGAAAACTTACCGTTGGCTCTAGATTCTAATCTATCACTCCGATTTGCAAACGGATTTCACTGAAGCTGTAACTTTCATCCCAGAACATAGTTTAGGGGCCATTACTTCTTCAACTATAGTCATTTTTCTTTCGATTGCAAACGTAACCAGTTTTTCAATGGTGTAATGGTTTAACATAGAAAACTTACCGTTGGCTCTAGATTCTAATCTATCACTCCGATTTGCAAACGGATTTCACTGAAGCTGTAACTTTCATCCCAGAACATAGTTTAGGGGCCATTACTTCTTCAACTATAGTCATTTTTCTTTCGATTGCAAACGTAACCAGTTTTTCAATGGTGTAATGGTTTAACATAGAAAACTTACCGTTGGCTCTAGATTCTAATCTATCACTCCGATTTGCAAACGGATTTCACTGAAGCTGTAACTTTCATCCCAGAACATAGTTTAGGGGCCATTACTTCTTCAACTATAGTCATTTTTCTTTCGATTGCAAACGTAACCAGTTTTTCAATGGTGTAATGGTTTAACATAGAAAACTTACCGTTGGCTCTAGATTCTAATCTATCACTCCGATTTGCAAACGGATTTCACTGAAGCTGTAACTTTCATCCCAGAACATAGTTTAGGGGCCATTACTTCTTCAACTATAGTCATTTTTCTTTCGATTGCAAACGTAACCAGTTTTTCAATGGTGTAATGGTTTAACATAGAAAACTTACCGTTGGCTCTAGATTCTAATCTATCACTCCGATTTGCAAACGGATTTCACTGAAGCTGTAACTTTCATCCCAGAACATAGTTTAGGGGCCATTACTTCTTCAACTATAGTCATTTTTCTTTCGATTGCAAACGTAACCAGTTTTTCAATGGTGTAATGGTTTAACATAGAAAACTTACCGTTGGCTCTAGATTCTAATCTATCACTCCGATTTGCAAACGGATTTCACTGAAGCTGTAACTTTCATCCCAGAACATAGTTTAGGGGCCATTACTTCTTCAACTATAGTCATTTTTCTTTCGATTGCAAACGTAACCAGTTTTTCAATGGTGTAATGGTTTAACATAGAAAACTTACCGTTGGCTCTAGATTCTAATCTATCACTCCGATTTGCAAACGGATTTCACTGAAGCTGTAACTTTCATCCCAGAACATAGTTTAGGGGCCATTACTTCTTCAACTATAGTCATTTTTCTTTCGATTGCAAACGTAACCAGTTTTTCAATGGTGTAATGGTTTAACATAGAAAACTTACCGTTGGCTCTAGATTCTAATCTATCACTCCGATTTGCAAACGGATTTCACTGAAGCTGTAACTTTCATCCCAGAACATAGTTTAGGGGCCATTACTTCTTCAACTATAGTCATTTTTCTTTCGATTGCAAACGTAACCAGTTTTTCAATGGTGTAATGGTTTAACATAGAAAACTTACCGTTGGCTCTAGATTCTAATCTATCACTCCGATTTGCAAACGGATTTCACTGAAGCTGTAACTTTCATCCCAGAACATAGTTTAGGGGCCATTACTTCTTCAACTATAGTCATTTTTCTTTCGATTGCAAACGTAACCAGTTTTTCAATGGTGTAATGGTTTAACATAGAAAACTTACCGTTGGCTCTAGATTCTAATCTATCACTCCGATTTGCAAACGGATTTCACTGAAGCTGTAACTTTCATCCCAGAACATAGTTTAGGGGCCATTACTTCTTCAACTATAGTCATTTTTCTTTCGATTGCAAACGTAACCAGTTTTTCAATGGTGTAATGGTTTAACATAGAAAACTTACCGTTGGCTCTAGATTCTAATCTATCACTCCGATTTGCAAACGGATTTCACTGAAGCTGTAACTTTCATCCCAGAACATAGTTTAGGGGCCATTACTTCTTCAACTATAGTCATTTTTCTTTCGATTGCAAACGTAACCAGTTTTTCAATGGTGTAATGGTTTAACATAGAAAACTTACCGTTGGCTCTAGATTCTAATCTATCACTCCGATTTGCAAACGGATTTCACTGAAGCTGTAACTTTCATCCCAGAACATAGTTTAGGGGCCATTACTTCTTCAACTATAGTCATTTTTCTTTCGATTGCAAACGTAACCAGTTTTTCAATGGTGTAATGGTTTAACATAGAAAACTTACCGTTGGCTCTAGATTCTAATCTATCACTCCGATTTGCAAACGGATTTCACTGAAGCTGTAACTTTCATCCCAGAACATAGTTTAGGGGCCATTACTTCTTCAACTATAGTCATTTTTCTTTCGATTGCAAACGTAACCAGTTTTTCAATGGTGTAATGGTTTAACATAGAAAACTTACCGTTGGCTCTAGATTCTAATCTATCACTCCGATTTGCAAACGGATTTCACTGAAGCTGTAACTTTCATCCCAGAACATAGTTTAGGGGCCATTACTTCTTCAACTATAGTCATTTTTCTTTCGATTGCAAACGTAACCAGTTTTTCAATGGTGTAATGGTTTAACATAGAAAACTTACCGTTGGCTCTAGATTCTAATCTATCACTCCGATTTGCAAACGGATTTCACTGAAGCTGTAACTTTCATCCCAGAACATAGTTTAGGGGCCATTACTTCTTCAACTATAGTCATTTTTCTTTCGATTGCAAACGTAACCAGTTTTTCAATGGTGTAATGGTTTAACATAGAAAACTTACCGTTGGCTCTAGATTCTAATCTATCACTCCGATTTGCAAACGGATTTCACTGAAGCTGTAACTTTCATCCCAGAACATAGTTTAGGGGCCATTACTTCTTCAACTATAGTCATTTTTCTTTCGATTGCAAACGTAACCAGTTTTTCAATGGTGTAATGGTTTAACATAGAAAACTTACCGTTGGCTCTAGATTCTAATCTATCACTCCGATTTGCAAACGGATTTCACTGAAGCTGTAACTTTCATCCCAGAACATAGTTTAGGGGCCATTACTTCTTCAACTATAGTCATTTTTCTTTCGATTGCAAACGTAACCAGTTTTTCAATGGTGTAATGGTTTAACATAGAAAACTTACCGTTGGCTCTAGATTCTAATCTATCACTCCGATTTGCAAACGGATTTCACTGAAGCTGTAACTTTCATCCCAGAACATAGTTTAGGGGCCATTACTTCTTCAACTATAGTCATTTTTCTTTCGATTGCAAACGTAACCAGTTTTTCAATGGTGTAATGGTTTAACATAGAAAACTTACCGTTGGCTCTAGATTCTAATCTATCACTCCGATTTGCAAACGGATTTCACTGAAGCTGTAACTTTCATCCCAGAACATAGTTTAGGGGCCATTACTTCTTCAACTATAGTCATTTTTCTTTCGATTGCAAACGTAACCAGTTTTTCAATGGTGTAATGGTTTAACATAGAAAACTTACCGTTGGCTCTAGATTCTAATCTATCACTCCGATTTGCAAACGGATTTCACTGAAGCTGTAACTTTCATCCCAGAACATAGTTTAGGGGCCATTACTTCTTCAACTATAGTCATTTTTCTTTCGATTGCAAACGTAACCAGTTTTTCAATGGTGTAATGGTTTAACATAGAAAACTTACCGTTGGCTCTAGATTCTAATCTATCACTCCGATTTGCAAACGGATTTCACTGAAGCTGTAACTTTCATCCCAGAACATAGTTTAGGGGCCATTACTTCTTCAACTATAGTCATTTTTCTTTCGATTGCAAACGTAACCAGTTTTTCAATGGTGTAATGGTTTAACATAGAAAACTTACCGTTGGCTCTAGATTCTAATCTATCACTCCGATTTGCAAACGGATTTCACTGAAGCTGTAACTTTCATCCCAGAACATAGTTTAGGGGCCATTACTTCTTCAACTATAGTCATTTTTCTTTCGATTGCAAACGTAACCAGTTTTTCAATGGTGTAATGGTTTAACATAGAAAACTTACCGTTGGCTCTAGATTCTAATCTATCACTCCGATTTGCAAACGGATTTCACTGAAGCTGTAACTTTCATCCCAGAACATAGTTTAGGGGCCATTACTTCTTCAACTATAGTCATTTTTCTTTCGATTGCAAACGTAACCAGTTTTTCAATGGTGTAATGGTTTAACATAGAAAACTTACCGTTGGCTCTAGATTCTAATCTATCACTCCGATTTGCAAACGGATTTCACTGAAGCTGTAACTTTCATCCCAGAACATAGTTTAGGGGCCATTACTTCTTCAACTATAGTCATTTTTCTTTCGATTGCAAACGTAACCAGTTTTTCAATGGTGTAATGGTTTAACATAGAAAACTTACCGTTGGCTCTAGATTCTAATCTATCACTCCGATTTGCAAACGGATTTCACTGAAGCTGTAACTTTCATCCCAGAACATAGTTTAGGGGCCATTACTTCTTCAACTATAGTCATTTTTCTTTCGATTGCAAACGTAACCAGTTTTTCAATGGTGTAATGGTTTAACATAGAAAACTTACCGTTGGCTCTAGATTCTAATCTATCACTCCGATTTGCAAACGGATTTCACTGAAGCTGTAACTTTCATCCCAGAACATAGTTTAGGGGCCATTACTTCTTCAACTATAGTCATTTTTCTTTCGATTGCAAACGTAACCAGTTTTTCAATGGTGTAATGGTTTAACATAGAAAACTTACCGTTGGCTCTAGATTCTAATCTATCACTCCGATTTGCAAACGGATTTCACTGAAGCTGTAACTTTCATCCCAGAACATAGTTTAGGGGCCATTACTTCTTCAACTATAGTCATTTTTCTTTCGATTGCAAACGTAACCAGTTTTTCAATGGTGTAATGGTTTAACATAGAAAACTTACCGTTGGCTCTAGATTCTAATCTATCACTCCGATTTGCAAACGGATTTCACTGAAGCTGTAACTTTCATCCCAGAACATAGTTTAGGGGCCATTACTTCTTCAACTATAGTCATTTTTCTTTCGATTGCAAACGTAACCAGTTTTTCAATGGTGTAATGGTTTAACATAGAAAACTTACCGTTGGCTCTAGATTCTAATCTATCACTCCGATTTGCAAACGGATTTCACTGAAGCTGTAACTTTCATCCCAGAACATAGTTTAGGGGCCATTACTTCTTCAACTATAGTCATTTTTCTTTCGATTGCAAACGTAACCAGTTTTTCAATGGTGTAATGGTTTAACATAGAAAACTTACCGTTGGCTCTAGATTCTAATCTATCACTCCGATTTGCAAACGGATTTCACTGAAGCTGTAACTTTCATCCCAGAACATAGTTTAGGGGCCATTACTTCTTCAACTATAGTCATTTTTCTTTCGATTGCAAACGTAACCAGTTTTTCAATGGTGTAATGGTTTAACATAGAAAACTTACCGTTGGCTCTAGATTCTAATCTATCACTCCGATTTGCAAACGGATTTCACTGAAGCTGTAACTTTCATCCCAGAACATAGTTTAGGGGCCATTACTTCTTCAACTATAGTCATTTTTCTTTCGATTGCAAACGTAACCAGTTTTTCAATGGTGTAATGGTTTAACATAGAAAACTTACCGTTGGCTCTAGATTCTAATCTATCACTCCGATTTGCAAACGGATTTCACTGAAGCTGTAACTTTCATCCCAGAACATAGTTTAGGGGCCATTACTTCTTCAACTATAGTCATTTTTCTTTCGATTGCAAACGTAACCAGTTTTTCAATGGTGTAATGGTTTAACATAGAAAACTTACCGTTGGCTCTAGATTCTAATCTATCACTCCGATTTGCAAACGGATTTCACTGAAGCTGTAACTTTCATCCCAGAACATAGTTTAGGGGCCATTACTTCTTCAACTATAGTCATTTTTCTTTCGATTGCAAACGTAACCAGTTTTTCAATGGTGTAATGGTTTAACATAGAAAACTTACCGTTGGCTCTAGATTCTAATCTATCACTCCGATTTGCAAACGGATTTCACTGAAGCTGTAACTTTCATCCCAGAACATAGTTTAGGGGCCATTACTTCTTCAACTATAGTCATTTTTCTTTCGATTGCAAACGTAACCAGTTTTTCAATGGTGTAATGGTTTAACATAGAAAACTTACCGTTGGCTCTAGATTCTAATCTATCACTCCGATTTGCAAACGGATTTCACTGAAGCTGTAACTTTCATCCCAGAACATAGTTTAGGGGCCATTACTTCTTCAACTATAGTCATTTTTCTTTCGATTGCAAACGTAACCAGTTTTTCAATGGTGTAATGGTTTAACATAGAAAACTTACCGTTGGCTCTAGATTCTAATCTATCACTCCGATTTGCAAACGGATTTCACTGAAGCTGTAACTTTCATCCCAGAACATAGTTTAGGGGCCATTACTTCTTCAACTATAGTCATTTTTCTTTCGATTGCAAACGTAACCAGTTTTTCAATGGTGTAATGGTTTAACATAGAAAACTTACCGTTGGCTCTAGATTCTAATCTATCACTCCGATTTGCAAACGGATTTCACTGAAGCTGTAACTTTCATCCCAGAACATAGTTTAGGGGCCATTACTTCTTCAACTATAGTCATTTTTCTTTCGATTGCAAACGTAACCAGTTTTTCAATGGTGTAATGGTTTAACATAGAAAACTTACCGTTGGCTCTAGATTCTAATCTATCACTCCGATTTGCAAACGGATTTCACTGAAGCTGTAACTTTCATCCCAGAACATAGTTTAGGGGCCATTACTTCTTCAACTATAGTCATTTTTCTTTCGATTGCAAACGTAACCAGTTTTTCAATGGTGTAATGGTTTAACATAGAAAACTTACCGTTGGCTCTAGATTCTAATCTATCACTCCGATTTGCAAACGGATTTCACTGAAGCTGTAACTTTCATCCCAGAACATAGTTTAGGGGCCATTACTTCTTCAACTATAGTCATTTTTCTTTCGATTGCAAACGTAACCAGTTTTTCAATGGTGTAATGGTTTAACATAGAAAACTTACCGTTGGCTCTAGATTCTAATCTATCACTCCGATTTGCAAACGGATTTCACTGAAGCTGTAACTTTCATCCCAGAACATAGTTTAGGGGCCATTACTTCTTCAACTATAGTCATTTTTCTTTCGATTGCAAACGTAACCAGTTTTTCAATGGTGTAATGGTTTAACATAGAAAACTTACCGTTGGCTCTAGATTCTAATCTATCACTCCGATTTGCAAACGGATTTCACTGAAGCTGTAACTTTCATCCCAGAACATAGTTTAGGGGCCATTACTTCTTCAACTATAGTCATTTTTCTTTCGATTGCAAACGTAACCAGTTTTTCAATGGTGTAATGGTTTAACATAGAAAACTTACCGTTGGCTCTAGATTCTAATCTATCACTCCGATTTGCAAACGGATTTCACTGAAGCTGTAACTTTCATCCCAGAACATAGTTTAGGGGCCATTACTTCTTCAACTATAGTCATTTTTCTTTCTGATTGCAAACGTAACCAGTTTTTCAATGGTGTAATGGTTTAACATAGAAAACTTACCGTTGGCTCTAGATTCTAATCTATCACTCCGATTTGCAAACGGATTTCACTGAAGCTGTAACTTTCATCCCAGAACATAGTTTAGGGGCCATTACTTCTTCAACTATAGTCATTTTTCTTTCGATTGCAAACGTAACCAGTTTTTCAATGGTGTAATGGTTTAACATAGAAAACTTACCGTTGGCTCTAGATTCTAATCTATCACTCCGATTTGCAAACGGATTTCACTGAAGCTGTAACTTTCATCCCAGAACATAGTTTAGGGGCCATTACTTCTTCAACTATAGTCATTTTTCTTTCGATTGCAAACGTAACCAGTTTTTCAATGGTGTAATGGTTTAACATAGAAAACTTACCGTTGGCTCTAGATTCTAATCTATCACTCCGATTTGCAAACGGATTTCACTGAAGCTGTAACTTTCATCCCAGAACATAGTTTAGGGGCCATTACTTCTTCAACTATAGTCATTTTTCTTTCGATTGCAAACGTAACCAGTTTTTCAATGGTGTAATGGTTTAACATAGAAAACTTACCGTTGGCTCTAGATTCTAATCTATCACTCCGATTTGCAAACGGATTTCACTGAAGCTGTAACTTTCATCCCAGAACATAGTTTAGGGGCCATTACTTCTTCAACTATAGTCATTTTTCTTTCGATTGCAAACGTAACCAGTTTTTCAATGGTGTAATGGTTTAACATAGAAAACTTACCGTTGGCTCTAGATTCTAATCTATCACTCCGATTTGCAAACGGATTTCACTGAAGCTGTAACTTTCATCCCAGAACATAGTTTAGGGGCCATTACTTCTTCAACTATAGTCATTTTTCTTTCGATTGCAAACGTAACCAGTTTTTCAATGGTGTAATGGTTTAACATAGAAAACTTACCGTTGGCTCTAGATTCTAATCTATCACTCCGATTTGCAAACGGATTTCACTGAAGCTGTAACTTTCATCCCAGAACATAGTTTAGGGGCCATTACTTCTTCAACTATAGTCATTTTTCTTTCGATTGCAAACGTAACCAGTTTTTCAATGGTGTAATGGTTTAACATAGAAAACTTACCGTTGGCTCTAGATTCTAATCTATCACTCCGATTTGCAAACGGATTTCACTGAAGCTGTAACTTTCATCCCAGAACATAGTTTAGGGGCCATTACTTCTTCAACTATAGTCATTTTTCTTTCGATTGCAAACGTAACCAGTTTTTCAATGGTGTAATGGTTTAACATAGAAAACTTACCGTTGGCTCTAGATTCTAATCTATCACTCCGATTTGCAAACGGATTTCACTGAAGCTGTAACTTTCATCCCAGAACATAGTTTAGGGGCCATTACTTCTTCAACTATAGTCATTTTTCTTTCGATTGCAAACGTAACCAGTTTTTCAATGGTGTAATGGTTTAACATAGAAAACTTACCGTTGGCTCTAGATTCTAATCTATCACTCCGATTTGCAAACGGATTTCACTGAAGCTGTAACTTTCATCCCAGAACATAGTTTAGGGGCCATTACTTCTTCAACTATAGTCATTTTTCTTTCGATTGCAAACGTAACCAGTTTTTCAATGGTGTAATGGTTTAACATAGAAAACTTACCGTTGGCTCTAGATTCTAATCTATCACTCCGATTTGCAAACGGATTTCACTGAAGCTGTAACTTTCATCCCAGAACATAGTTTAGGGGCCATTACTTCTTCAACTATAGTCATTTTTCTTTCGATTGCAAACGTAACCAGTTTTTCAATGGTGTAATGGTTTAACATAGAAAACTTACCGTTGGCTCTAGATTCTAATCTATCACTCCGATTTGCAAACGGATTTCACTGAAGCTGTAACTTTCATCCCAGAACATAGTTTAGGGGCCATTACTTCTTCAACTATAGTCATTTTTCTTTCGATTGCAAACGTAACCAGTTTTTCAATGGTGTAATGGTTTAACATAGAAAACTTACCGTTGGCTCTAGATTCTAATCTATCACTCCGATTTGCAAACGGATTTCACTGAAGCTGTAACTTTCATCCCAGAACATAGTTTAGGGGCCATTACTTCTTCAACTATAGTCATTTTTCTTTCGATTGCAAACGTAACCAGTTTTTCAATGGTGTAATGGTTTAACATAGAAAACTTACCGTTGGCTCTAGATTCTAATCTATCACTCCGATTTGCAAACGGATTTCACTGAAGCTGTAACTTTCATCCCAGAACATAGTTTAGGGGCCATTACTTCTTCAACTATAGTCATTTTTCTTTCGATTGCAAACGTAACCAGTTTTTCAATGGTGTAATGGTTTAACATAGAAAACTTACCGTTGGCTCTAGATTCTAATCTATCACTCCGATTTGCAAACGGATTTCACTGAAGCTGTAACTTTCATCCCAGAACATAGTTTAGGGGCCATTACTTCTTCAACTATAGTCATTTTTCTTTCGATTGCAAACGTAACCAGTTTTTCAATGGTGTAATGGTTTAACATAGAAAACTTACCGTTGGCTCTAGATTCTAATCTATCACTCCGATTTGCAAACGGATTTCACTGAAGCTGTAACTTTCATCCCAGAACATAGTTTAGGGGCCATTACTTCTTCAACTATAGTCATTTTTCTTTCGATTGCAAACGTAACCAGTTTTTCAATGGTGTAATGGTTTAACATAGAAAACTTACCGTTGGCTCTAGATTCTAATCTATCACTCCGATTTGCAAACGGATTTCACTGAAGCTGTAACTTTCATCCCAGAACATAGTTTAGGGGCCATTACTTCTTCAACTATAGTCATTTTTCTTTCGATTGCAAACGTAACCAGTTTTTCAATGGTGTAATGGTTTAACATAGAAAACTTACCGTTGGCTCTAGATTCTAATCTATCACTCCGATTTGCAAACGGATTTCACTGAAGCTGTAACTTTCATCCCAGAACATAGTTTAGGGGCCATTACTTCTTCAACTATAGTCATTTTTCTTTCGATTGCAAACGTAACCAGTTTTTCAATGGTGTAATGGTTTAACATAGAAAACTTACCGTTGGCTCTAGATTCTAATCTATCACTCCGATTTGCAAACGGATTTCACTGAAGCTGTAACTTTCATCCCAGAACATAGTTTAGGGGCCATTACTTCTTCAACTATAGTCATTTTTCTTTCGATTGCAAACGTAACCAGTTTTTCAATGGTGTAATGGTTTAACATAGAAAACTTACCGTTGGCTCTAGATTCTAATCTATCACTCCGATTTGCAAACGGATTTCACTGAAGCTGTAACTTTCATCCCAGAACATAGTTTAGGGGCCATTACTTCTTCAACTATAGTCATTTTTCTTTCGATTGCAAACGTAACCAGTTTTTCAATGGTGTAATGGTTTAACATAGAAAACTTACCGTTGGCTCTAGATTCTAATCTATCACTCCGATTTGCAAACGGATTTCACTGAAGCTGTAACTTTCATCCCAGAACATAGTTTAGGGGCCATTACTTCTTCAACTATAGTCATTTTTCTTTCGATTGCAAACGTAACCAGTTTTTCAATGGTGTAATGGTTTAACATAGAAAACTTACCGTTGGCTCTAGATTCTAATCTATCACTCCGATTTGCAAACGGATTTCACTGAAGCTGTAACTTTCATCCCAGAACATAGTTTAGGGGCCATTACTTCTTCAACTATAGTCATTTTTCTTTCGATTGCAAACGTAACCAGTTTTTCAATGGTGTAATGGTTTAACATAGAAAACTTACCGTTGGCTCTAGATTCTAATCTATCACTCCGATTTGCAAACGGATTTCACTGAAGCTGTAACTTTCATCCCAGAACATAGTTTAGGGGCCATTACTTCTTCAACTATAGTCATTTTTCTTTCGATTGCAAACGTAACCAGTTTTTCAATGGTGTAATGGTTTAACATAGAAAACTTACCGTTGGCTCTAGATTCTAATCTATCACTCCGATTTGCAAACGGATTTCACTGAAGCTGTAACTTTCATCCCAGAACATAGTTTAGGGGCCATTACTTCTTCAACTATAGTCATTTTTCTTTCGATTGCAAACGTAACCAGTTTTTCAATGGTGTAATGGTTTAACATAGAAAACTTACCGTTGGCTCTAGATTCTAATCTATCACTCCGATTTGCAAACGGATTTCACTGAAGCTGTAACTTTCATCCCAGAACATAGTTTAGGGGCCATTACTTCTTCAACTATAGTCATTTTTCTTTCGATTGCAAACGTAACCAGTTTTTCAATGGTGTAATGGTTTAACATAGAAAACTTACCGTTGGCTCTAGATTCTAATCTATCACTCCGATTTGCAAACGGATTTCACTGAAGCTGTAACTTTCATCCCAGAACATAGTTTAGGGGCCATTACTTCTTCAACTATAGTCATTTTTCTTTCGATTGCAAACGTAACCAGTTTTTCAATGGTGTAATGGTTTAACATAGAAAACTTACCGTTGGCTCTAGATTCTAATCTATCACTCCGATTTGCAAACGGATTTCACTGAAGCTGTAACTTTCATCCCAGAACATAGTTTAGGGGCCATTACTTCTTCAACTATAGTCATTTTTCTTTCGATTGCAAACGTAACCAGTTTTTCAATGGTGTAATGGTTTAACATAGAAAACTTACCGTTGGCTCTAGATTCTAATCTATCACTCCGATTTGCAAACGGATTTCACTGAAGCTGTAACTTTCATCCCAGAACATAGTTTAGGGGCCATTACTTCTTCAACTATAGTCATTTTTCTTTCGATTGCAAACGTAACCAGTTTTTCAATGGTGTAATGGTTTAACATAGAAAACTTACCGTTGGCTCTAGATTCTAATCTATCACTCCGATTTGCAAACGGATTTCACTGAAGCTGTAACTTTCATCCCAGAACATAGTTTAGGGGCCATTACTTCTTCAACTATAGTCATTTTTCTTTCGATTGCAAACGTAACCAGTTTTTCAATGGTGTAATGGTTTAACATAGAAAACTTACCGTTGGCTCTAGATTCTAATCTATCACTCCGATTTGCAAACGGATTTCACTGAAGCTGTAACTTTCATCCCAGAACATAGTTTAGGGGCCATTACTTCTTCAACTATAGTCATTTTTCTTTCGATTGCAAACGTAACCAGTTTTTCAATGGTGTAATGGTTTAACATAGAAAACTTACCGTTGGCTCTAGATTCTAATCTATCACTCCGATTTGCAAACGGATTTCACTGAAGCTGTAACTTTCATCCCAGAACATAGTTTAGGGGCCATTACTTCTTCAACTATAGTCATTTTTCTTTCGATTGCAAACGTAACCAGTTTTTCAATGGTGTAATGGTTTAACATAGAAAACTTACCGTTGGCTCTAGATTCTAATCTATCACTCCGATTTGCAAACGGATTTCACTGAAGCTGTAACTTTCATCCCAGAACATAGTTTAGGGGCCATTACTTCTTCAACTATAGTCATTTTTCTTTCGATTGCAAACGTAACCAGTTTTTCAATGGTGTAATGGTTTAACATAGAAAACTTACCGTTGGCTCTAGATTCTAATCTATCACTCCGATTTGCAAACGGATTTCACTGAAGCTGTAACTTTCATCCCAGAACATAGTTTAGGGGCCATTACTTCTTCAACTATAGTCATTTTTCTTTCGATTGCAAACGTAACCAGTTTTTCAATGGTGTAATGGTTTAACATAGAAAACTTACCGTTGGCTCTAGATTCTAATCTATCACTCCGATTTGCAAACGGATTTCACTGAAGCTGTAACTTTCATCCCAGAACATAGTTTAGGGGCCATTACTTCTTCAACTATAGTCATTTTTCTTTCGATTGCAAACGTAACCAGTTTTTCAATGGTGTAATGGTTTAACATAGAAAACTTACCGTTGGCTCTAGATTCTAATCTATCACTCCGATTTGCAAACGGATTTCACTGAAGCTGTAACTTTCATCCCAGAACATAGTTTAGGGGCCATTACTTCTTCAACTATAGTCATTTTTCTTTCGATTGCAAACGTAACCAGTTTTTCAATGGTGTAATGGTTTAACATAGAAAACTTACCGTTGGCTCTAGATTCTAATCTATCACTCCGATTTGCAAACGGATTTCACTGAAGCTGTAACTTTCATCCCAGAACATAGTTTAGGGGCCATTACTTCTTCAACTATAGTCATTTTTCTTTCGATTGCAAACGTAACCAGTTTTTCAATGGTGTAATGGTTTAACATAGAAAACTTACCGTTGGCTCTAGATTCTAATCTATCACTCCGATTTGCAAACGGATTTCACTGAAGCTGTAACTTTCATCCCAGAACATAGTTTAGGGGCCATTACTTCTTCAACTATAGTCATTTTTCTTTCGATTGCAAACGTAACCAGTTTTTCAATGGTGTAATGGTTTAACATAGAAAACTTACCGTTGGCTCTAGATTCTAATCTATCACTCCGATTTGCAAACGGATTTCACTGAAGCTGTAACTTTCATCCCAGAACATAGTTTAGGGGCCATTACTTCTTCAACTATAGTCATTTTTCTTTCGATTGCAAACGTAACCAGTTTTTCAATGGTGTAATGGTTTAACATAGAAAACTTACCGTTGGCTCTAGATTCTAATCTATCACTCCGATTTGCAAACGGATTTCACTGAAGCTGTAACTTTCATCCCAGAACATAGTTTAGGGGCCATTACTTCTTCAACTATAGTCATTTTTCTTTCGATTGCAAACGTAACCAGTTTTTCAATGGTGTAATGGTTTAACATAGAAAACTTACCGTTGGCTCTAGATTCTAATCTATCACTCCGATTTGCAAACGGATTTCACTGAAGCTGTAACTTTCATCCCAGAACATAGTTTAGGGGCCATTACTTCTTCAACTATAGTCATTTTTCTTTCGATTGCAAACGTAACCAGTTTTTCAATGGTGTAATGGTTTAACATAGAAAACTTACCGTTGGCTCTAGATTCTAATCTATCACTCCGATTTGCAAACGGATTTCACTGAAGCTGTAACTTTCATCCCAGAACATAGTTTAGGGGCCATTACTTCTTCAACTATAGTCATTTTTCTTTCGATTGCAAACGTAACCAGTTTTTCAATGGTGTAATGGTTTAACATAGAAAACTTACCGTTGGCTCTAGATTCTAATCTATCACTCCGATTTGCAAACGGATTTCACTGAAGCTGTAACTTTCATCCCAGAACATAGTTTAGGGGCCATTACTTCTTCAACTATAGTCATTTTTCTTTCGATTGCAAACGTAACCAGTTTTTCAATGGTGTAATGGTTTAACATAGAAAACTTACCGTTGGCTCTAGATTCTAATCTATCACTCCGATTTGCAAACGGATTTCACTGAAGCTGTAACTTTCATCCCAGAACATAGTTTAGGGGCCATTACTTCTTCAACTATAGTCATTTTTCTTTCGATTGCAAACGTAACCAGTTTTTCAATGGTGTAATGGTTTAACATAGAAAACTTACCGTTGGCTCTAGATTCTAATCTATCACTCCGATTTGCAAACGGATTTCACTGAAGCTGTAACTTTCATCCCAGAACATAGTTTAGGGGCCATTACTTCTTCAACTATAGTCATTTTTCTTTCGATTGCAAACGTAACCAGTTTTTCAATGGTGTAATGGTTTAACATAGAAAACTTACCGTTGGCTCTAGATTCTAATCTATCACTCCGATTTGCAAACGGATTTCACTGAAGCTGTAACTTTCATCCCAGAACATAGTTTAGGGGCCATTACTTCTTCAACTATAGTCATTTTTCTTTCGATTGCAAACGTAACCAGTTTTTCAATGGTGTAATGGTTTAACATAGAAAACTTACCGTTGGCTCTAGATTCTAATCTATCACTCCGATTTGCAAACGGATTTCACTGAAGCTGTAACTTTCATCCCAGAACATAGTTTAGGGGCCATTACTTCTTCAACTATAGTCATTTTTCTTTCGATTGCAAACGTAACCAGTTTTTCAATGGTGTAATGGTTTAACATAGAAAACTTACCGTTGGCTCTAGATTCTAATCTATCACTCCGATTTGCAAACGGATTTCACTGAAGCTGTAACTTTCATCCCAGAACATAGTTTAGGGGCCATTACTTCTTCAACTATAGTCATTTTTCTTTCGATTGCAAACGTAACCAGTTTTTCAATGGTGTAATGGTTTAACATAGAAAACTTACCGTTGGCTCTAGATTCTAATCTATCACTCCGATTTGCAAACGGATTTCACTGAAGCTGTAACTTTCATCCCAGAACATAGTTTAGGGGCCATTACTTCTTCAACTATAGTCATTTTTCTTTCGATTGCAAACGTAACCAGTTTTTCAATGGTGTAATGGTTTAACATAGAAAACTTACCGTTGGCTCTAGATTCTAATCTATCACTCCGATTTGCAAACGGATTTCACTGAAGCTGTAACTTTCATCCCAGAACATAGTTTAGGGGCCATTACTTCTTCAACTATAGTCATTTTTCTTTCGATTGCAAACGTAACCAGTTTTTCAATGGTGTAATGGTTTAACATAGAAAACTTACCGTTGGCTCTAGATTCTAATCTATCACTCCGATTTGCAAACGGATTTCACTGAAGCTGTAACTTTCATCCCAGAACATAGTTTAGGGGCCATTACTTCTTCAACTATAGTCATTTTTCTTTCGATTGCAAACGTAACCAGTTTTTCAATGGTGTAATGGTTTAACATAGAAAACTTACCGTTGGCTCTAGATTCTAATCTATCACTCCGATTTGCAAACGGATTTCACTGAAGCTGTAACTTTCATCCCAGAACATAGTTTAGGGGCCATTACTTCTTCAACTATAGTCATTTTTCTTTCGATTGCAAACGTAACCAGTTTTTCAATGGTGTAATGGTTTAACATAGAAAACTTACCGTTGGCTCTAGATTCTAATCTATCACTCCGATTTGCAAACGGATTTCACTGAAGCTGTAACTTTCATCCCAGAACATAGTTTAGGGGCCATTACTTCTTCAACTATAGTCATTTTTCTTTCGATTGCAAACGTAACCAGTTTTTCAATGGTGTAATGGTTTAACATAGAAAACTTACCGTTGGCTCTAGATTCTAATCTATCACTCCGATTTGCAAACGGATTTCACTGAAGCTGTAACTTTCATCCCAGAACATAGTTTAGGGGCCATTACTTCTTCAACTATAGTCATTTTTCTTTCGATTGCAAACGTAACCAGTTTTTCAATGGTGTAATGGTTTAACATAGAAAACTTACCGTTGGCTCTAGATTCTAATCTATCACTCCGATTTGCAAACGGATTTCACTGAAGCTGTAACTTTCATCCCAGAACATAGTTTAGGGGCCATTACTTCTTCAACTATAGTCATTTTTCTTTCGATTGCAAACGTAACCAGTTTTTCAATGGTGTAATGGTTTAACATAGAAAACTTACCGTTGGCTCTAGATTCTAATCTATCACTCCGATTTGCAAACGGATTTCACTGAAGCTGTAACTTTCATCCCAGAACATAGTTTAGGGGCCATTACTTCTTCAACTATAGTCATTTTTCTTTCGATTGCAAACGTAACCAGTTTTTCAATGGTGTAATGGTTTAACATAGAAAACTTACCGTTGGCTCTAGATTCTAATCTATCACTCCGATTTGCAAACGGATTTCACTGAAGCTGTAACTTTCATCCCAGAACATAGTTTAGGGGCCATTACTTCTTCAACTATAGTCATTTTTCTTTCGATTGCAAACGTAACCAGTTTTTCAATGGTGTAATGGTTTAACATAGAAAACTTACCGTTGGCTCTAGATTCTAATCTATCACTCCGATTTGCAAACGGATTTCACTGAAGCTGTAACTTTCATCCCAGAACATAGTTTAGGGGCCATTACTTCTTCAACTATAGTCATTTTTCTTTCGATTGCAAACGTAACCAGTTTTTCAATGGTGTAATGGTTTAACATAGAAAACTTACCGTTGGCTCTAGATTCTAATCTATCACTCCGATTTGCAAACGGATTTCACTGAAGCTGTAACTTTCATCCCAGAACATAGTTTAGGGGCCATTACTTCTTCAACTATAGTCATTTTTCTTTCGATTGCAAACGTAACCAGTTTTTCAATGGTGTAATGGTTTAACATAGAAAACTTACCGTTGGCTCTAGATTCTAATCTATCACTCCGATTTGCAAACGGATTTCACTGAAGCTGTAACTTTCATCCCAGAACATAGTTTAGGGGCCATTACTTCTTCAACTATAGTCATTTTTCTTTCGATTGCAAACGTAACCAGTTTTTCAATGGTGTAATGGTTTAACATAGAAAACTTACCGTTGGCTCTAGATTCTAATCTATCACTCCGATTTGCAAACGGATTTCACTGAAGCTGTAACTTTCATCCCAGAACATAGTTTAGGGGCCATTACTTCTTCAACTATAGTCATTTTTCTTTCGATTGCAAACGTAACCAGTTTTTCAATGGTGTAATGGTTTAACATAGAAAACTTACCGTTGGCTCTAGATTCTAATCTATCACTCCGATTTGCAAACGGATTTCACTGAAGCTGTAACTTTCATCCCAGAACATAGTTTAGGGGCCATTACTTCTTCAACTATAGTCATTTTTCTTTCGATTGCAAACGTAACCAGTTTTTCAATGGTGTAATGGTTTAACATAGAAAACTTACCGTTGGCTCTAGATTCTAATCTATCACTCCGATTTGCAAACGGATTTCACTGAAGCTGTAACTTTCATCCCAGAACATAGTTTAGGGGCCATTACTTCTTCAACTATAGTCATTTTTCTTTCGATTGCAAACGTAACCAGTTTTTCAATGGTGTAATGGTTTAACATAGAAAACTTACCGTTGGCTCTAGATTCTAATCTATCACTCCGATTTGCAAACGGATTTCACTGAAGCTGTAACTTTCATCCCAGAACATAGTTTAGGGGCCATTACTTCTTCAACTATAGTCATTTTTCTTTCGATTGCAAACGTAACCAGTTTTTCAATGGTGTAATGGTTTAACATAGAAAACTTACCGTTGGCTCTAGATTCTAATCTATCACTCCGATTTGCAAACGGATTTCACTGAAGCTGTAACTTTCATCCCAGAACATAGTTTAGGGGCCATTACTTCTTCAACTATAGTCATTTTTCTTTCGATTGCAAACGTAACCAGTTTTTCAATGGTGTAATGGTTTAACATAGAAAACTTACCGTTGGCTCTAGATTCTAATCTATCACTCCGATTTGCAAACGGATTTCACTGAAGCTGTAACTTTCATCCCAGAACATAGTTTAGGGGCCATTACTTCTTCAACTATAGTCATTTTTCTTTCGATTGCAAACGTAACCAGTTTTTCAATGGTGTAATGGTTTAACATAGAAAACTTACCGTTGGCTCTAGATTCTAATCTATCACTCCGATTTGCAAACGGATTTCACTGAAGCTGTAACTTTCATCCCAGAACATAGTTTAGGGGCCATTACTTCTTCAACTATAGTCATTTTTCTTTCGATTGCAAACGTAACCAGTTTTTCAATGGTGTAATGGTTTAACATAGAAAACTTACCGTTGGCTCTAGATTCTAATCTATCACTCCGATTTGCAAACGGATTTCACTGAAGCTGTAACTTTCATCCCAGAACATAGTTTAGGGGCCATTACTTCTTCAACTATAGTCATTTTTCTTTCGATTGCAAACGTAACCAGTTTTTCAATGGTGTAATGGTTTAACATAGAAAACTTACCGTTGGCTCTAGATTCTAATCTATCACTCCGATTTGCAAACGGATTTCACTGAAGCTGTAACTTTCATCCCAGAACATAGTTTAGGGGCCATTACTTCTTCAACTATAGTCATTTTTCTTTCGATTGCAAACGTAACCAGTTTTTCAATGGTGTAATGGTTTAACATAGAAAACTTACCGTTGGCTCTAGATTCTAATCTATCACTCCGATTTGCAAACGGATTTCACTGAAGCTGTAACTTTCATCCCAGAACATAGTTTAGGGGCCATTACTTCTTCAACTATAGTCATTTTTCTTTCGATTGCAAACGTAACCAGTTTTTCAATGGTGTAATGGTTTAACATAGAAAACTTACCGTTGGCTCTAGATTCTAATCTATCACTCCGATTTGCAAACGGATTTCACTGAAGCTGTAACTTTCATCCCAGAACATAGTTTAGGGGCCATTACTTCTTCAACTATAGTCATTTTTCTTTCGATTGCAAACGTAACCAGTTTTTCAATGGTGTAATGGTTTAACATAGAAAACTTACCGTTGGCTCTAGATTCTAATCTATCACTCCGATTTGCAAACGGATTTCACTGAAGCTGTAACTTTCATCCCAGAACATAGTTTAGGGGCCATTACTTCTTCAACTATAGTCATTTTTCTTTCGATTGCAAACGTAACCAGTTTTTCAATGGTGTAATGGTTTAACATAGAAAACTTACCGTTGGCTCTAGATTCTAATCTATCACTCCGATTTGCAAACGGATTTCACTGAAGCTGTAACTTTCATCCCAGAACATAGTTTAGGGGCCATTACTTCTTCAACTATAGTCATTTTTCTTTCGATTGCAAACGTAACCAGTTTTTCAATGGTGTAATGGTTTAACATAGAAAACTTACCGTTGGCTCTAGATTCTAATCTATCACTCCGATTTGCAAACGGATTTCACTGAAGCTGTAACTTTCATCCCAGAACATAGTTTAGGGGCCATTACTTCTTCAACTATAGTCATTTTTCTTTCGATTGCAAACGTAACCAGTTTTTCAATGGTGTAATGGTTTAACATAGAAAACTTACCGTTGGCTCTAGATTCTAATCTATCACTCCGATTTGCAAACGGATTTCACTGAAGCTGTAACTTTCATCCCAGAACATAGTTTAGGGGCCATTACTTCTTCAACTATAGTCATTTTTCTTTCGATTGCAAACGTAACCAGTTTTTCAATGGTGTAATGGTTTAACATAGAAAACTTACCGTTGGCTCTAGATTCTAATCTATCACTCCGATTTGCAAACGGATTTCACTGAAGCTGTAACTTTCATCCCAGAACATAGTTTAGGGGCCATTACTTCTTCAACTATAGTCATTTTTCTTTCGATTGCAAACGTAACCAGTTTTTCAATGGTGTAATGGTTTAACATAGAAAACTTACCGTTGGCTCTAGATTCTAATCTATCACTCCGATTTGCAAACGGATTTCACTGAAGCTGTAACTTTCATCCCAGAACATAGTTTAGGGGCCATTACTTCTTCAACTATAGTCATTTTTCTTTTGATTGCAAACGTAACCAGTTTTTCAATGGTGTAATGGTTTAACATAGAAAACTTACCGTTGGCTCTAGATTCTAATCTATCACTCCGATTTGCAAACGGATTTCACTGAAGCTGTAACTTTCATCCCAGAACATAGTTTAGGGGCCATTACTTCTTCAACTATAGTCATTTTTCTTTCGATTGCAAACGTAACCAGTTTTTCAATGGTGTAATGGTTTAACATAGAAAACTTACCGTTGGCTCTAGATTCTAATCTATCACTCCGATTTGCAAACGGATTTCACTGAAGCTGTAACTTTCATCCCAGAACATAGTTTAGGGGCCATTACTTCTTCAACTATAGTCATTTTTCTTTCGATTGCAAACGTAACCAGTTTTTCAATGGTGTAATGGTTTAACATAGAAAACTTACCGTTGGCTCTAGATTCTAATCTATCACTCCGATTTGCAAACGGATTTCACTGAAGCTGTAACTTTCATCCCAGAACATAGTTTAGGGGCCATTACTTCTTCAACTATAGTCATTTTTCTTTCGATTGCAAACGTAACCAGTTTTTCAATGGTGTAATGGTTTAACATAGAAAACTTACCGTTGGCTCTAGATTCTAATCTATCACTCCGATTTGCAAACGGATTTCACTGAAGCTGTAACTTTCATCCCAGAACATATTTTAGGGGCCATTACTTCTTCAACTATAGTCATTTTTCTTTCGATTGCAAACGTAACCAGTTTTTCAATGGTGTAATGGTTTAACATAGAAAACTTACCGTTGGCTCTAGATTCTAATCTATCACTCCGATTTGCAAACGGATTTCACTGAAGCTGTAACTTTCATCCCAGAACATAGTTTAGGGGCCATTACTTCTTCAACTATAGTCATTTTTCTTTCGATTGCAAACGTAACCAGTTTTTCAATGGTGTAATGGTTTAACATAGAAAACTTACCGTTGGCTCTAGATTCTAATCTATCACTCCGATTTGCAAACGGATTTCACTGAAGCTGTAACTTTCATCCCAGAACATAGTTTAGGGGCCATTACTTCTTCAATTATAGTCATTTTTCTTTCGATTGCAAACGTAACCAGTTTTTCAATGGTGTAATGGTTTAACATAGAAAACTTACCGTTGGCTCTAGATTCTAATCTATCACTCCGATTTGCAAACGGATTTCACTGAAGCTGTAACTTTCATCCCAGAACATAGTTTAGGGGCCATTACTTCTTCAACTATAGTCATTTTCCTTTCGATTGCAAACGTAACCAGTTTTTCAATGGTGTAATGGTTTAACATAGAAAACTTACCGTTGGCTCTAGATTCTAATCTATCACTCCGATTTGCAAACGGATTTCACTGAAGCTGTAACTTTCATCCCAGAACATAGTTTAGGGGCCATTACTTCTTCAACTATAGTCATTTTTCTTTCGATTGCAAACGTAACCAGTTTTTCAATGGTGTAATGGTTTAACATAGAAAACTTACCGTTGGCTCTAGATTCTAATCTATCACTCCGATTTGCAAACGGATTTCACTGAAGCTGTAACTTCATCCCAGAACATAGTTTAGGGGGCCATTACTTCTTCAACTATAGTCATTTTTCTTTCAATTGCAAACGTAACCAGTTTTTCAATGGTGTAATGGTTTAACATAGAAAACTTACCGTTGGCTCTAGATTCTAATCTATCACTCCGATTTGCAAACGGATTTCACTGAAGCTGTAACTTTCATCCCAGAACATAGTTTAGGGGCCATTACTTCTTCAACTATAGTCATTTTTCTTTCAATTGCAAACGTAACCAGTTTTTCAATGGTGTAATGGTTTAACATAGAAAACTTACCGTTGGCTCTAGATTCTAATCTATCACTCCGATTTGCAAACGGATTTCACTGAAGCTGTAACTTTCATCCCAGAACATAGTTTAGGGGCCATTACTTCTTCAACTATAGTCATTTTTCTTTCGATTGCAAACGTAAACAGTTTTTTCAATGGTGTAATGGTTTAACATAGAAAACTTACCGTTGGCTCTAGATTCTAATCTATCACTCTCCGATTTGCAAACGGATTTCACTGAAGCTGTAACTTTCATCCCAGAACATAGTTTAGGGGCCATTACTTCTTCAACTATAGTCATTTTTCTTTCGATTGCAAACGTAACCAGTTTTTCAATGGTGTAATGGTTTAACATAGAAAACTTACCGTTGGCTCTAGATTCTAATCTATCACTCCGATTTGCAAACGGATTTCACTGAAGCTGTAACTTTCATCCCAGAACATAGTTTAGGGGCCATTACTTCTTCAATTATAGTCATTTTTCTTTCGATTGCAAACGTAACCAGTTTTTCAATGGTGTAATGGTTTAACATAGAAAACTTACCGTTGGCTCTAGATTCTAATCTATCACTCCGATTTGCAAACGGATTTCACTGAAGCTGTAACTTTCATCCCAGAACATAGTTTAGGGGCCATTACTTCTTCAACTATAGTCATTTTTCTTTCGATTGCAAACGTAACCAGTTTTTCAATGGTGTAATGGTTTAACATAGAAAACTTACCGTTGGCTCTAGATTCTAATCTATCACTCCGATTTGCAAACGGATTTCACTGAAGCTGTAACTTTCATCCCAGAACATAGTTTAGGGGCCATTACTTCTTCAACTATAGTCATTTTTCTTTCGATTGCAAACGTAACCAGTTTTTCAATGGTGTAATGGTTTAACATAGAAAACTTACCGTTGGCTCTAGATTCTAATCTATCACTCCGATTTGCAAACGGATTTCACTGAAGCTGTAACTTTCATCCCAGAACATAGTTTAGGGGCCATTACTTCTTCAACTATAGTCATTTTTCTTTCGATTGCAAACGTAACCAGTTTTTCAATGGTGTAATGGTTTAACATAGAAAACTTACCGTTGGCTCTAGATTCTAATCTATCACTCCGATTTGCAAACGGATTTCACTGAAGCTGTAACTTTCATCCCAGAACATAGTTTAGGGGCCATTACTTCTTCAACTATAGTCATTTTTCTTTCGATTGCAAACGTAACCAGTTTTTCAATGGTGTAATGGTTTAACATAGAAAACTTACCGTTGGCTCTAGATTCTAATCTATCACTCCGATTTGCAAACGGATTTCACTGAAGCTGTAACTTTCATCCCAGAACATAGTTTAGGGGCCATTACTTCTTCAACTATAGTCATTTTTCTTTCGATCGCAAACGTAACCAGTTTTTCAATGGTGTAATGGTTTAACATAGAAAACTTACCGTTGGCTCTAGATTCTAATCTATCACTCCGATTTGCAAACGGATTTCACTGAAGCTGTAACTTTCATCCCAGAACATAGTTTAGGGGCCATTACTTCTTCAACTATAGTCATTTTTCTTTCGATTGCAAACGTAACCAGTTTTTCAATGGTGTAATGGTTTAACATAGAAAACTTACCGTTGGCTCTAGATTCTAATCTATCACTCCGATTTGCAAACGGATTTCACTGAAGCTGTAACTTTCATCCCAGAACATAGTTTAGGGGCCATTACTTCTTCAACTATAGTCATTTTTCTTTCGATTGCAAACGTAACCAGTTTTTTCAATGGTGTAATGGTTTAACATAGAAAACTTACCGTTGGCTCTAGATTCTAATCTATCACTCCGATTTGCAAACGGATTTCACTGAAGCTGTAACTTTCATCCCAGAACATAGTTTAGGGGCCATTACTTCTTCAACTATAGTCATTTTTCTTTCGATTGCAAACGTAACCAGTTTTTCAATGGTGTAATGGTTTAACATAGAAAACTTACCGTTGGCTCTAGATTCTAATCTATCACTCCGATTTGCAAACGGATTTCACTGAAGCTGTAACTTTCCTCCCAGAACATAGTTTAGGGGCCATTACTTCTTCAACTATAGTCATTTTTCTTTCGATTGCAAACGTAAACAGTTTTTCAATGGTGTAATGGTTTAACATAGAAAACTTACCGTTGGCTCTAGATTCTAATCTATCACTCCGATTGCAAACGGATTTCACTGAAGCTGTAACTTTCATCCCAGAACATAGTTTAGGGGCCATTACTTCTTCAACTATAGTCATTTTTCTTTCGATTGCAAACGTAACCAGTTTTTCAATGGTGTAATGGTTTAACATAGAAAACTTACCGTTGGCTCTAGATTCTAATCTATCACTCCGATTTGCAAACGGATTCACTGAAGCTGTAACTTTCATCCCAGAACATAGTTTAGGGGCCATTACTTCTTCAACTATAGTCATTTTTCTTTCGATCGCAAACGTAACCAGTTTTTCAATGGTGTAATGGTTTAACATAGAAAACTTACCGTTGGCTCTAGATTCTAATCTATCACTCCGATTTGCAAACGGATTTCACTGAAGCTGTAACTTTCATCCCAGAACATAGTTTAGGGGCCATTACTTCTTCAACTATAGTCATTTTTCTTTCAATTGCAAACGTAACCAGTTTTTCAATGGTGTAATGGTTTAACATAGAAAACTTACCGTTGGCTCTAGATTCTAATCTATCACTCCGATTTGCAAACAGGATTTCACTGAAGCTGTAACTTTCATCCCAGAACATAGTTTAGGGGCCATTACTTCTTCAACTATAGTCATTTTTCTTTCGATTGCAAACGTAAACAGTTTTTCAATGGTGTAATGGTTTAACATAGAAAACTTACCGTTGGCTCTAGATTCTAATCTATCACTCCGATTTGCAAACGGATTTCACTGAAGCTGTAACTTTCATCCCAGAACATAGTTTAGGGGCCATTACTTCTTCAACTATAGTCATTTTTCTTTCGATTGCAAACGTAAACAGTTTTTCAATGGTGTAATGGTTTAACATAGAAAACTTACCGTTGGCTCTAGATTCTAATCTATCACTCCGATTTGCAAACGGATTTCACTGAAGCTGTAACTTTCATCCCAGAACATAGTTTAGGGGCCATTACTTCTTCAACTATAGTCATTTTTCTTTCGATTGCAAACGTAACCAGTTTTTCAATGGTGTAATGGTTTAACATAGAAAACTTACCGTTGGCTCTAGATTCTAATCTATCACTCCGATTTGCAAACGGATTTCACTGAAGCTGTAACTTTCATCCCAGAACATAGTTTAGGGGCCATTACTTCTTCAACTATAGTCATTTTTCTTTCAATTGCAAACGTAACCAGTTTTTCAATGGTGTAATGGTTTAACATAGAAAACTTACCGTTGGCTCTAGATTCTAATCTATCACTCCGATTTGCAAACGGATTTCACTGAAGCTGTAACTTTCATCCCAGAACATAGTTTAGGGGCCATTACTTCTTCCACTATAGTCATTTTTCTTTCGAATTGCAAACGTAACCAGTTTTTCAATGGTGTAATGGTTTAACATAGAAAACTTACCGTTGGCTCTAGATTCTAATCTATCACTCCGATTTGCAAACGGATTTCACTGAAGCTGTAACTTTCATCCCAGAACATAGTTTAGGGGGCCATTACTTCTTCAACTATAGTCATTTTTCTTTCGATTGCAAACGTAAACAGTTTTTCAATGGTGTAATGGTTTAAACATAGAAAACTTACCGTTGGCTCTAGATTCTAATCTATCACTCCGATTTGCAAACGGATTTCACTGAAGCTGTAACTTTCATCCCAGAACATAGTTTAGGGGCCATTACTTCTTCAACTATAGTCATTTTCTTTCGATTGCAAACGTAACCAGTTTTTCAATGGTGTAATGGTTTAACATAGAAAACTTACCGTGGCTCTAGATTCTAATCTATCACTCCGATTTGCAAACGGATTTCACTGAAGCTGTAACTTTCATCCCAGAACATAGTTTAGGGGCCATTACTTCTTCAATTATAGTCATTTTTCTTTCGATTGCAAACGTAACCAGTTTTTCAATGGTGTAATGGTTTAACATAGAAAACTTACCGTTGGCTCTAGATTCTAATCTATCACTCCGATTTGCAAACGGATTTCACTGAAGCTGTAACTTTCATCCCAGAACATAGTTTAGGGGGCCATTACTTCTTCAACTATAGTCATTTTTCTTTCAATTGCAAACGTAACCAGTTTTTCAATGGTGTAATGTTTAACATAGAAAACTTACCGTTGGCTCTAGGATTCTAATCTATCACTCCGATTTGCAAACGGATTTCACTGAAGCTGTAACTTTCATCCCAGAACATAGTTTAGGGGGCCATTACTTCTTCAACTATTAGTCATTTTTCTTTCCATTGCAAACGTAAACCAGTTTTTTCAATGGTGTAATGGTGTTAACATAGAAAACTTACCGGTTGGCTCTAATTCTAGATCTATCACTCCGATTTGCAAACGTATTTCACTGAAGCTGTAACTTTCA